>NC_092233.1:61246859-61411859 GCF_036320965.1 Panulirus ornatus
CCAAGGCACAGCAGAAGGCTGTGATTAGCAGCCACTGAGCCATGTGTTACCTCACTGTTCTCTTATCAAAGGAAAACACGACGGAAAGTGTTGATAATTCCTGAGCCTCACACTTTCACTCATACCAAGAGGACAGGAACCCATCCTGGCCCTTATTCTATCACTCCACAAGGGGTAGAATGTTTTATTTTTTAATTCTTATTACCATACTAGCGTCAGTCTAAATGTGTAGGGAATAGGACATTTGCCTTTACGGGCCCCTGACATAAAGGTGTTCACATGGAGTCCAGAGGGAAGGAGGTGAGTCTATATTTATAGACTTTGCAGACATATTTATATATTTGCAGACAGCATGCAGGGTCTTAAGAATTTCTATGATAGTAGAATGCTTAAGAGATGGACCAGTGTAGAACTCCCTCCCTGTACAGTACAAGAGATGAGGGCCCCACCAGTGTAGAACTCCCTCTCTGTACAGTACAAGAGATGGAGTCCCTACCAGTGCAGAACTCCCTCTCTGTACAGTACAAGAGATGGAGGCCCCACCAGTGTAGAACTCCCTCCCTGTACAGTACAATAGATGGGGGCCCCACCAGTGTAGAACTCCCTTCCTGTACAGTACAAGAAATGAGTTCCCACCAGTGTAGAACTCCCTTCCTGTACAGTACAAGAGATGAGGGCCCCACCAGCGTACAACTCCCGCTCTGTACATTACAAGAGATGGAGGCCCCACCAGTGTAGAACTCCCTCCCTGTACAGCACAATAGATGGGGGCCCCACCAGTGTAGAACTCCCTTCCTGTACTGTACAAGAGATGGAGGCCCCACCAGTGTAGAACTCCCTCCTCGTACAGTAGAGATAATGACTAAACACACAGTTGCTTCAGAAGATCCAGTGAAATGCAGCAAAATGAATAAAACTACGAGGGATGATTACTAGGAAAGAAGTCTTTGTATTACTCACACTGAGGGGGGAAAGGTACATGATGACGTTAAGACACATCCTTTCCCTAGATATACATAGGAATGTCGCTGTTCGAGGACGTGACAGGAAATTGGACAAAAGGAGAGTCAAGAAGGAATGTTTTGCTCAGCACCGAGGTCGTGGGAAAGATGGGACAAGCCGGATGAGGGAAGCTGTGAGGTCTGATGACACTGGAAATATAAAGAACTTTGTACGACTGAAATATGAAGTGAGGAGACGTGGCCCACGATTGTAAAGGTCACCCCTTCTCGTATACATACAAAGGCGTATATAAGATGTTAATTACATACATCTGTCGCCTCACACACACACACACACACACACACACACACACACACACACACGAGGCATAAAACTCTCTCCCCATTAAAAGTAAATAGTAATCACATACCTTCTGCTCCCGCACATATATTGCCCCTCGTAAACCTGGCGTCCATACAGAGCTGTTGTTACACACACACACACACACACACACACACGCACACACACACACACACCTGTAGCTCCAAATGTTCCA
Source organism: Panulirus ornatus (assembly GCF_036320965.1). NCBI lineage: Eukaryota > Metazoa > Arthropoda > Malacostraca > Decapoda > Palinuridae > Panulirus > Panulirus ornatus. Next base: position 61,248,358 of record NC_092233.1, read on the forward strand.
CTTCTCATCAGTACACTTATGAGACTTGTACATGTGAGGCAGCCTCTGTGTGTAACGTGACTGTGTTGGCGGGTTCTATGTTACTGTGTTGGCGAAGGTAAACGCGTTTCAGGTGAAGATGAAGGCGTTCCAGGCGATCACGTAGGTGTTCCAGACGAAGATGAAGGCGTTCCAGGTGATCACGAAGGTGTTCCAGACGAAGATAAAGGCGTTCCAGGAAAAGATAAAGGCGTCCCAGCCGAAGATAAAGGCGATCCAGGCGAAGATAAAGTGCGTTCCAGGGAAAGAAAAATGCGTTCCAGGGAAAGATAAATGCGTTCCAGGCAAAGATAAAGGGATTTCAAGGAAAGTGACAACATTTCCCTGGCAACTGAAAGCCAGTTCTTTTGATTTTGAACTGCAACTGTGAACTGTAATTGTACACCAAGTTGATACAGGAGGCTGTGATGGCCAATTGGCCACAAGCACTGCTGGCTATGACCTCAGGTGGCCCCAGGCCCGGCCTAGGCTTGGCCTGGCCTAGGTGTCACTCTTCTCTTTCATATGAATCAGTCTGGCTGGAGCCAGGAGAGTGAGAGGTCAACACCCGCTTCTCCTCTTCCTCTCTCTCCTCCACTCTCCTAACTTGTCTGAGGCCTGCCTGCCTCCCCCCCCCCCCTTCTCTCTCTCTCTCTCTCTCTCTCTCTCTCTCTCTCTCTCTCTCTCTCTCTCTCTCTCTCTCTCTCTCTCTCTCTCTCTCTCTCTCTCATTCATTTTCAAGCACGTCTTTTCTGATTTTGAAACGTGGTCCTCCCTGATTGTGAAATGCGTCTTTATGATCTTTTGATACATGTGATATATATATATATATATATATATATATATATATATATATATATATATATATATATATATATATATATACTGTGGAAAGTGTAAGTGTTTACGCCGGGTAATCACCCCGTTCGTTCGGTAAGAGAGTCTTGGGGTGATTGCAATTGAAGGGGTGACTACCGAGGGTCGCTGTGGGTCCGGAAGGTGGGTGGCGAGAGAGAGCGAGAGAGAGAATGAGTGAGAGAAAGAGTGGGGGGGGGAAGGTTGTGGGTGTAGGATGTAGGGGGGTACTGTGCGTACTTGTATGGGGGGGGGGAGAAGAACAACGTTTGATGTGATGTCGTTTAACTGAAGTTGCAGTGGGGGAAGCCTCGGACGTATTGACTTCCCCCAAGAAAATACGTCCACGCCACGGACGGTCATACAACGTACGTGTACGTACACCACGTACGGCCACGCTACGTACAGCCTACGCCACGTTCTTCCACGCTACCTCCATCATCATTCTCCCCCACCTACCCTCGGGCACCAGGTTATTATCACTCTCCCCACCCCACACCTCCTCCCTCCTCCCTCCCACGCCCCTAACCACAACAACTGCCATTACCACAAGTGGTGCTTCTACACCCGGGGGTCGTCCGCTGGGTGACCCCTGAGGGAGGCTGACGCACTCGGGGCAGGGCCTCGGGTGACCTGATGACAGAGCAGGGGGCCCAACCATAGGGGAGAGTGATAGTGATGATGGTGATGGTGATAATGATGGTGATGGTGATGATGGGGGATAATGGCAGGAGCTTCGTATGTCTGATGGAGGGGTGAGGGTGAGGTGTAATGTTGGGGTGGTGTTCCTGCCCCACCGTCCCTTCCCTTCCCTTCTCCTCAACAGTGACATCGTCGACAGACGACCTCTCACTCGGCTGTCACTCACCCTCACACACACACACACCAGCTTCCTGACGACCTCACACATACACACACACACACACACACACACACACACACACACACCAGCTTCCTAAACCACTGACCCTCTTCACAGATGGTCTTCTGTCAACTTCTCTCCTATCATTCTGGAAGGAGAGAGGACATTGTCGGTGTGGGGCAAAGATGGGTTTTAATGTCTGATGGTACAGCGACTCCGACGGTGTGGTATGGATGAAGGGGCGTGGGATCTGGATGACAATAGTACGGATAATGTTGGATGTGTTGGATATGAAATGTTTGAGGACATTACGTAGTGTGAGGATGTTGGTTTGATCGAATGAGAACAATATGAGGTGGGGGCAGGGGGTTGATCGAATGAGAACAGTATGAGGTGGGGGCAGGGGGTTGATCGAATGAGAACAATATGAGGTGGGGGCTGGGGGTTGATCGAATGAGGAATAATAGGGTATGAGAAAGACGTGCGATAGTTAAGGGAGTACGTAATGAGAGAAACGAGGAGGGTGTCCTGAACTAGTATCTGGCAATTAGATAAGAGAAATGAGCGAGGTTTTCTCTCATCATTTCCCTATAGAATTTCCACTCCAGTGTACTTTTTCTACACGGCGCTCCATAATTACTTCCGTGCTAGCCTGATGTGACGGAGGGAGCGGTGGATGGGTGGGTGTGTTAGCCGTCTTCATCATCCCACCTTCATTTATACAGACGATGACTCTAGGTTACCAATTACTATCCTCAGGCAGATAACCACGTCACAAGATCATTAGGTCTCTTGTTATCACCAGGTTGTTATCACCAGGTCTCTTGTTACCACCAGGTCTCTTGTTATCACCAGGTCTCTTTTTATCACCAGGTCTCTTGTTATCGTCAGGTCTCTTGTTATCGCCAAGTCTCTTGTTATCGCCAGGTCTCTTATTATCACCAGGTCTCTTGTTATCACCAGGTCTCTTGTTACCACCAGGTCTCTTGTTGTCACCAGGTCTCTTGTTATTTGTCTTCCTCATCTTCTGTTCACATGTTGAAATATTCTTGTTCTCTGACATGAAAAAAGAAAGGACGGAGAGGGTACAGAGACAGTGACAGATCGCCATACAGACAGAGAGACACAGAGACAGAGAGAGAAACAGAGAGACACAGAGACAGAGACATAGAAAGACAGAGAGACAGATTGATAAGGGGAAGTGCGGACCATCTCCTGGCGTAGGAATGTCTCCTGTATAACTTCACGTTACTCTCTCCCGCAGGTCTTCGTGGTGTTCCTACTGGTCCTCTGTGGCCTGGCTTTGGCGGACCACCCAGCCCCCGCATCGAGCTACGGTCCGCCGCCGGAACCCCACTACGGTCCACCGCCGAAGGCCCACTACGGTCCACCGCCAAAAGCACACTATGGTCCGCCGCCGAAGGCCCACTACGGTCCACCGCCAAAAGCACACTATGGTCCGCCGCCGAAGGCCCACTACGGTCCACCTCCAAAGGCCCACTATGGTCCGCCGCCGAAGGCCCACTACGGTCCACCAATTCACTACGGCAAAGGGAAAGGCAAAGGCAAGGTAGGTTCTGTAGAACACTCACTCTTACCACATCTGCTCCAGCCTAAACTTAGCCTCACCTTTACCTGGTCTCACCTCCCCTGTCAAATGGAAATAGATTGATGATAACCATAATCAAATTATCTTTACTCTTTTGTCATATGTGTGTGTGTGTGTGTGTGTGTGTGTGTGTGTGTGTGTGTGTGTGTGTGTTCTCAAGGGCGCATGTCTCATATCTGTACATGACAGGGCTTCAACCTCGGGTCCATCTGGAAGTACAAGGTGGACGCCATCAAGAGCCTGAAGGAGAAGATCCTGAGTGGCATCGGGGCCGTCAAGGGCTCCCTCCTGGCGTGGAAGGGCGGCCTCCTCCACGCTAAGGGCAACCTGCTCGCCAACAAAGGCCAGGCTCTGATCGACCTAGGCCACGGCTACAAGAAAGGCGGCAAGGGCAAGGGTGGATATTACGTCCACGGTATGATAAGCACAATCTCTCTTATCTAATCTCATTTTCTTGATAGTGATGATATGACGTGTTACAGTTTTTTGAAAAGCCCAAGACCTAGTCGTGTGATTTAGCTGTTTGTTATTTATCTCCCGTACAGTGCCGGTGTACGCGCCTCCTCCCGTGAGCTACGGTCCTCCTCCTCCTCCTCCTCCCACCTCCTACGGCCCTCCGCCCAAGGGTGGCCACGTCGTCACGGAGTACGGCGCCCCGAAGCCGGACGACATCGTGCCGGCACCGCACGGTCACGGCCATGGTGGAGGCGGCGCTGCTCCGGTCCCCGCCCCGTCGCACAGCTACGGTCCTCCCCCAGCCACAGGTTCGCACCACCACCATCACTCGTACGGCAGAGGTCGCTATGTTCGGCCGACGCCTCGCTGGAGGCGGCCCATCCCCGTGCCCCAAGTGGTGCCAGGGACACATCAGAGACCCCATCACCCCCCATCCATAGTACACAGCGCCCCCCAGCCCTCACCAGGGGGTAAGGGCGTGTTTGTCCCTCCACCCACCCCTCATGGTCAGTTCTCTCCCCCAGGCGTTCCCCCCGCATCTCCTCCCGTCGTCCACTCCTCCTATACGTCCATCGGACCCTATGGGCGCCATCAGTTGTCCTGGCACTACCACGATGAGCCAAGCCCCTGTGTGGCGCACCATGGTGGGTCAGGTGTCAAACCCACACTTCAACCACCCACCACATTACCCACCATCACAACAACAACCCCACCTACAACCCCTGAACACGCGTTCTTTCTACCCCCTGCAACCCGCGGCTATACGCCCGTCACAACTACTCCGTTTTGGATCATTTCGTCCTACACAGATGTACCCACGACTGTCTATACCGGACTCCCGACCACAACAACGCACCGGCCTGGCACCATAGTCATCAACCCTCCTCCTCCCGTGCCTAACCCCTGTCCCCTGCCTGACTCTACAATCAGGAATGTCTTCGGCACCGCGTCCCCTTGCGTCGACCTATACCCCACCACGCCTAGCCCTATCTATACCCTTCGACCTGACGTCTCAGACGAGTCCTCCTCTACTGAAGACACGCTTTTCAACTTTATAAACAGTGGTGTTAGAGGAGGTGGTAGAGGTCAGGGTAATACCATCAGTGGAGGCGACACTGACGGACTGCCTGGGGAATCTAGGAACCCCAGAGTGGATGATTCCCCTGTGGATAACCTGAGCTTCAACTTCCCGCCTACTTACATAAGCTCTGAGGAAGGAACCAGTAGTTTCGTCGACTCTTACAGCACCCTCCCTAACTACCGCGACACCACTGATCCCAATAGCTTCGGTGACAGTGGTTGGCTGATAAGCAATTTTACAGCCGATGTATTCCCCACCACCACACCGACGCCTCCTACCACAAGTGGTAGACTAGACCTGGATTTTGGTCCTACCACCACGACACCTCCTGGTGACAGTGTGGAAACCCTGACCAGACCGCCAGGCCTCAATGTGTTCCACTCAGGTGGGTCAGACACCCCGGACCATCACGGACCCAACTTGCTATGGCAGCTACAGGGCCTGAAGAGGCATATCGCTCGCCAGGCACCACCTCCTCCTCCTCCTCCTCCTCCTCCTGCCCCGTTCTACACTGCTAACCACACTCCCAGCGTATTCCCAGACAGGCCACTCCTTCGATTTCATAGCACGACCCAAGACGCTTTCTCTGGTGGTGCGAAAGATCATATTAACAGTCGCAGGGCCTTTGAGACGATTGTCACCCACCAGAACTCCAGCACTGACCTCCCACAGCCTCCAGAGACCTTGAAGCACCTGACGGCGACGGTGCCGAAGGCACACACACCAGGTCTTGACACGTTTCTTGCGCCTGCAGGAGAGAACCAACCGAGGGAGTTGTTGGGGACGTTACCGACGTCTCCTGCTGTAGAACAGCCATCCTCACCTTCTTCCCTCTTCTCTACCTCAAATTACTCCATATACTTTAAACCTTCCGAGCTCCCTCCAACCTCCCTCCCCTCAGGTGAGGCCAAGACCTCGCCTCTGAGGCTAAACCTCAAGGCCAACCTTAATTCCGGAGTCGCAGAGTCCTCTTCAAGTTCGAGTATCGGTACCACATCCTCTGAAACCAACCAGAGTTAATGATACATCAAAGTTTTACGTGTGTGTTTTCTTTAAGAAAAAGAAAAAAAGAAAGGACTTAAAAGGCGTTGTACACTAGTCCTGCTTGTTTATAGTTATATTTCTTTATGTATTTTCTAAGATTATCTTTCACACGAGTTCTAAAAGCGAGAGGGAAGGCAGTGAACACCGAGTGACTGGCATTTGTTAATATACCTCACGGGACTACGATGAAGAGCAGGCCACAAGGGAGAGGAGGTATGACTATTTATGCTGAACGTAACGCACCGAAGACGCACACGCTCACTCTCTCACACACACGCGCGTTAGTTACCCACTTTTAGAGATCACCTTCGGCACGACGTTATCACCTAGAAACTAGACCTGTGTTATGATCTGTTAGTTAGATGTAGCATTTATTAGTCAGTAGAGAAGATGATGAAAGAATACGTGGAGTAGAAATGCATTTATGACGTGATAATGTGTCGTGCATTACTCCCATTGCCAATTATAATCTCATATTACTCCCATTGCCCATTATGATCTCATATTTCTCCCATTGCCCATTATAATCCCTTGTATGACTCCCATTATCCTTTATGATCTCTTATATCACTCCCTCTGCCCATTATCACCCATTATATTACTCCCATTACTCATTATGATCCCTTGTATTACCCACATTACCCATGATAGTCTAATCTCGTCTCTCCACTTTGCAGGTCACTAGGCCACGGAGCAGTGCAGGTGTGCGCGTGCGGCAGGAGTGAGCAAGTTTGCTCCACGAGCCAGGCAAGCAGCGGCGTCCCACCTCCGCCCTGGCGGCAGACCTCTCACGCGCCCGGGATTGCCACGGCCAAACGCTTCGGCATCACTACTCGACCAGCTCTTGTGATCATTGAAGTGGTACCAGAATTCACGTTTATTCTATGACAGTGTACAAACGTCTGTGCTCTATATATATACAGGTCTGTGCACTGTATATACAGGTCTGTGCACTGTATGTATAGGTCTGTGCCTTGTATATACAGGTCTGTGCCTTGTACATAGGTCTGTGCTTTGTATATACAGGTCTATACACTGTATATACAGGTCTGTGCTTTGTATATACAGATCTGTGCACTGTATATATAGGTCTGTGCACTTTATATCCGGATATATCACTGTATGTACGGATATATGTTCTGTATATACAGGACTGTGCCCTGTTTATACGGATATGTCACTGTATATACAGGTCTCTGCACTGTACGTATACAGGCTTGTGCACTGTCTACAGGAGTGAGTTCTCAAAGCTTTGCTTCACAACAACTGGTTATTTTTAATGTAACTCTGTACATACCCGCCGGAGAGAGACACTCACAACTCCATACGTTGGGTTGTTGCTCGCTGTTGTTGTTGTTCGCTGGGACGTCCCTCCCTCCTTTCTCCCCCGAAAGTCTGACCTTCCTGAAGAGGAAGAGGAAGACAAGAAGGAGGGCAACTCCAGAGAGGCCTGTAGGATGAGGAGGAGTGGGGACCATCACCTCCAGTGAGCTGTCGGCCCGTGAGACATTGTGTTCGCTGGAGTTCGAGAGGTCGAACGTTTCTTTGTGTGTGAGTTCGAGTCTCGGGGCCGAATCGGCTGCTCCTTCAATTTTACCTCCTTCAAGTGTTACGCCACCTAGGTCCTCCTTGAAGCCTTTTGTTCAGACCTAGAAAATATAATTGTTTTCCATGTCCTCTTGGTCCTCTTGGAGAAGACACTGGGAAAAGTATATGTATATATTATTGTTGATTTTAACTAATGCTTTTTTTTGTTTTTTGTCAATCTGTTGATGTTTAGGTTTAGGAATTACGAGAAACTGAATAGAGAAGAAATTTGTCCCCGTACTTCAAGGCTCAAAGCAATTTTATTTTTTTTTTTTTTCAAATCTCGAATCACATCCCGATAGTGAAGCTCTATTCACTTGGCATTGTTGTAGGTATAGTAGCACAACCAGTATTACATTTAAGATCTGAAACACAATTAATGCTTCTCATAACTATTTTCACACAAAACGCTGTAAATATACTTTGCCAGAACCATCACCCTCCCTTCTAAACTTGAGTCTGTTGCATCTAGTTCAAGGTGCCGTTACAAGGGATGTATTTGGAAGTGTTACTGCCGGTCAGTAGGAGAGTTTGAGCTGAATACGGGTTGACAGTTTGGACAAATGGAGAGGATGAGCGAGGAGAGATTGATTGAGAGGATCTCCGTGTGAGAAAAGGATGGAGCAAGACACAGTCTAGGAAAGAGTTTGGGTGTTAACCATTCTGTCTCTGTAGGGTCATGCAGCCCCAAGACTTTGCTACTTCCAGTAGCAGGGAAGTGTTGACCCTTTACAGTGATAAGTTCTTTGAAGGGATTGGAAGAGACAGTTAATATAAGAAGGTTGAAGGGAAGAAATTGTATGGACTGCAAGAGGAAAGAGCAAGGGTTTTCATAATGTGTAAGATCCAGTTTACCTTACTCATCCTCTGAGCATCCCCACTTGTAACAGCTGAACTACCTAGAACAACCGTCGTCGTTCGCGGCACATGACGCACTCTCCGTAACTCACATATCTGCTGTACCAAAGAGGAAATGAAAAACGGAGAATTTCATGTTTCTTCATGGACTCCCGACCCTTCAAGACTTCGCACCATGACGACCTGGGGGTCAACACACCTTGATGACCTGGGTTCACCACTCTGTGACGACCTGGGGTCAACACACTGTGACGACCTGAGGTCAACACAATGTCACGACCTGGGGTCCACACAGTGTGACGACCCGGGGTCAACACACTGTGACGACCTGTGAGTCACCACACCTTGGCGACCTGAGAGTCACCAATCCTTGACGACCTGTGAGTCGCCAATCCTTGGCGACCCGGGGTCATTCCACCTCTGCCTGGCTACTATGATGATTCCTGTCTGGCTCAGACTAAACTGTATGAACTGGCAAAGTAGATCATGAATTTCAGTTTGAAAATCTCAGGGAAAGAGCATCTGGTATCATGAGGCAGGAGATGATGTGTTGGGCCTTCCTGTTCGTCGTTAAGTAGAAGTGTTGCCTCTCTGTCTCTCTTCCCCGTACCCATCCATTGTTCCTCCTGTGATACACGCATGAAGCACAATAATCTTTATCTCCCAACACTCCTGAATGATCTCTGGTCCAAGAACTATAACTCGTATGCTCATGTGTACACGCCTCTTTCTTCTCCTCGCAATGTGTGTAAATGTTGATCCGTAGCTCAGACTCATTTTTTTTTTTCAGTAAATTAAACTTACATTTTCACCCTTCATAGAATGCACGACGTAACTCTAAATCTATTTCTAAGTAGAACAGTTATTTTTTTTTCATTTGACTTCGTCGATGTCATCTTTTGTACAGTCTCGGATAGGCTCCTAAGTCTTTGGCGACTTTGACATCATGAAGAGGACGTCAGGAAGTCGTGATGTCTCTTTCATGATGTCAGGTTGGGTTGTTTTCACGTTCTCCGCTGCACTCCAGTCAGAAGCAGGGAAGTGATGACTCTTCAGAGTGAAAAGTCCCTTACTGAGGCTGTACTCCTTTTCGCCCAGCTGGCGATGACAGTCTCCCCCAAAGGCGACTCTTCACTCTCACTTTATGCCAGTGGAGTCCTCTACTATCAAAGACAAGGTGCCCAGTTCTTCTGTAGATAATATGATTAAGTTGTACCCGCTGCTCCACCTCTGGTCTACAGTGTGGAACAGAGACCTGTCTATGTGCGCCCACTTCAGAATAAAAAAAATGTGACACTGATCATATGTAATGTTTCCCCTTCAGTGTCTACAACGTCTTAAGTTTAGGATTTCACCTAAGGTGTGTTTATGGTGTCGTGTGGCTCAAGGAACCGTTTTGATGGGGCACACAAGGTATTTGAGGAATCTTCAGCCGATGGTGATTGGTTGAGTGGCTATAACACTTACTATGAGTTGGGATGATGGAAATTTACCTTTCTGGGAAAGATCACATCATTGCCTGCTGGTGTCTAACAGTATGATGTTTTGGATTGGGAAAAATCTGGATAGTTTGAAGATTTAGATGAAGAATATTGGTGGAATTATGATCTCGAAAGACTGATCAAACAAGACAGAGGATGAGATTATGAGCAACAATTTACAAGAAGTGAGAAGAATAAATCTTAAATTTTTACTGACTACTCCCACAGTTGCAACCGTGTGTTACCACAATCCTATTACCACAATATTATTTGAATGATATACGAAGGAAAGTCGGAAAGTTTTTCCAAGTGTGAAATAAAAGTCTGACAAGCAATTTGACAAGCAATTTTAGTTCTTTTTTGGACAATATTCCTTGTAGAGGATTGGGGCATTGTCATGCAGCATTACTTTGGTCAACATTAATTTCTCTCCGTTTGTCCTTGATGACATTGCGCAATGGACGACTGAAGTCAGTGTGACAATACCTGTGGTCGTTATTGTCTCTCGTGGGGATAGAGTCGGTAAGGTGAATCTCTTTTCACATCCCAGGAAAGTCAGTGTCATTAACCTTACTTAGACGAAGGTTACCCTGTGAACTACTTGGGCCAAGATGGAGGGCCTAAGACTTTGTTTTCTCTGCATGGGTTACAACTTCGACACTGGGTCCTTGGTGACATATTCAAATTTGATCTCCATTAACCACATAGGAGAGAGAAAATTAGGTCAGTATTACCTTCAGAGAAAATTAGGTCAGTATTACCTTCATGTAGTTGAGGCAGCTCACGACTTGAAGCAAATCATCTGGTGTCGTTACAGAGAATTGAAGAGTGTCTGGCAACCCAACCTGCCGACACCTCAGACATGGCCAAATGCTTATAGATGATGGTTACAACAGTTCCACATATAAAATCTAAACTTTGGTGTTTATTTCGTCAATTTTAGTGCGACAGTCTGCCCAAATTAATTCCTCTACTTGGGCCTCAGTCGTCTCATCTGTAGCATCTTAAAAGTCCCGTCCTGACACTAGTTCTCCAGTTCCTAAAGACTCTCTCTCATCCGAGTTTTTGAAGTCTTTGACATATTTTGTTACTGTAGCATAAAATTAGGCTCAGCTATCGTGCTTGACCAGCAGACGTTGGCAGGTATACATCACAAAGACAGCCTTTGGTTAATAATTTTATGACTCAGTGACGCTCAAGTTGCGAATATTCATAATGTATAATTACGGACGAGTAACATTAAAGTTCTTAAAGAAATGCACAGAGGAGGCGAGATATTTTTACTCTGTATTTCATACAACGAATAACCCATTCCCTTGTAAATCACCTATAGATCCCTGAGTACTACTGGGAGTAAGGAAATAGAAGAGTCTCGGCGGTGGGCGTTGACATTTTCTGTCACGATACAACATAGAAAACGGCTCTTTTAGGTAGCTTCACTAAAATATCACCCGGAGGACTGTGTTAAGCGGTGAAGCTTTCGATTTAAAATACGTGATTGGATCGATAAATATGTTTAAAAAAAGATAATTGTGTATTAAAGCTGGCGAAATGACGTGTGTATTTAACAGAATTACTCGGAAGCGCGTTTAGCGGTGTCTTGTCGATTCCTTTCTGACACCTTGGGGGGTAGTCATCCCAAAAAAATATATGTACTTCCCATCCATCCCTTTGAAGCTCCCGCAGCACTCAGGAAGCTGGTTTCGTCCATCTATCGGGACCAAAGTGTTGGGATGTATGTGCGTCTGTGTACAGAGAGAGCAGGGCATCTGAGTATTCAGTGTTCGGTGTCTTCTTTATAACAGTTGCTTTATGGCTATGAAGTTTCTTGGAATATGCTGATGACATGTTTGTAATGTTTTTATTTCTCACCCAAATCTGGCCAATGAGCTCGGTTCTACCCTATCTGCAGTTATGATGAGTGATATTCTAACATTAATCTCCACCCCGATACATCTCAAATACTCGTCACCTAAGGCACAGTTCTCAACAGGGTAGATTCAAACTTTAGTTGAGTCTGTCTACCAGAGGGTCTTCTAAATGGAGTCTAAAGTCTTCTAAGTAGACTTAAGTAAATGTACAACAGTTGTTTTAAGCCGACGTCTCAAAATCATTAGAATTCACTCAACTCTTAAGAAATTGGTTCTCTAAACAAGCTGTTGATTTCTTCAGTTTTGATAGTAGAACTCAGAGTGAGATATCTAAATGTCCTCAGATATCTTTTTTTCCAGTTCTTACTGGGGAATCGACAGAAAATCTATAGTAATGTTGAATAGGATGCTGCTGATCACACCTTGTTAACGAACAGCTCCCAGCTGGGATGTTTCAGTGGGCGATGCAACCCTGAGGAGGCTAAAAGGAGTTCGGGGTAAATATTTATATCTTGGAGGCCAAACAATCATGCACCAGAGCTGAAGCTATGGAAGCAGAGGTAAAAAAAAAAATAATCTATCTTTCCATCGTCTGCTATGAGGAAACTTAACATATAAGGGATATTGAAGTAGAAATCAGGCGTAAACAAGAATATCAAATATCAATATTATATCAAATCCTCTTACCCATTGGCCGTCTGACTCTATATTTCCTCTGGGAAGATCATGGTATATCAGTTGGCAAGGTGGCGCCGTGATATCACGCCTAAGTTTATATCAATACCGATTTGACTCTGGGCAAGCAGAGTGTGCTGGAGGTAGAAGTCCACCGACGACTAAGACACTATGGCTCGGAAGGAGTAATTTCATAAGGTTTCTGTATCTCCATTAAGGAGAAACTGATGCAGGTATCACAGGTACAATTTCAGAGTCCCATTATTACGAAATCACATCTTAACTTATAAATCTCCCATCTTGAAATAGGCGTCAGATTTTACAGCAATTAATTGCTTAAGTATATAAACTATAAACTGTATAGTATGTATTTCTATATAGAATTATACAAACGTTACACAGCTCCAACTTTCTGATAATTTGAATATGAATGTGAAATATATTTAGGAATTGATGATATATTCCTAAAGAACAATAAGATATTCCGTCAATCTCAAGGGGTACAAAGTTTCTTTCGGGCCTCTTCCCTTCTCTATAAGTCATCCTGTTTTTATCCCCTGTGGTTTTATGCCATGTACTTTAAGAATATCTTAACTACGTAGGCTTACACAAAATGTGAATCCTAGTCTTCAATATATGCAAACATTTTCTGAGATCCCAGGAAATTCCCGGGCCCTCTTTTGGACCCCCGGCCCGGGTACTACGCACCTCCGTGCACCCCACCTCTCATTGACCGTGCAGGCTAAACATAACACATTTCACCTCAATTCCTCACCATCTCGTTCATCAGTTCTCTGCACCTTCGTTATTCCGTTCTCTGTGAGGATTATTATTGCTCATTTCGCTCCTATTGTAACACCTTACCGTCTGTTTCCCTTTTTCTTCCTCTCTGCTCCAATATCAATAGACGTGTATGTTTTACCTTACATTTCAATTTGTTGTTAAAATAATCTCTACATCTCTCTTTTTCTAACTTCATCCCTTGTAATGCTTTCCCTCTGACATGTGCAATAAACATTCTCACTCATGGGCGTCGCCCGACTTTACTGAAGAAATTTTAAGACATTATTCGTAATAAAACAAATAGATAGATATATTTTCTCCAAGTATGTGCTCATGTTTGAGAGTGTTTCAATCGAAACACATTTCTTATATCATTTACTTGTCAGTAATGATATAATTCGCCATATATCACTTCAAGTTTAATATTCTTTGCTTCTTCGAAATATATCGCATATTCCACTCAGTTCATATTCTCTGTTCTTTGTCCTCCATTTTATACCATCTCAAGGTCTACCTCCTTTCCTTCACTGCCACACACCTCCATGGCAGCTGCTAATAATACACCTCATCCTTCCGCTGGACTTTTCAGACTGCTTCTTGGTATGAAATATACGACAAAAATAACATTTTATCACCCACCCACACCAGACGGAGGGTGGTGGGTGGAAGCGTCGCTCCACACCGCAAATGTCATCACCCACACACACTGGACGGAGTGGATGTAGCAGTCATTCCAGAAAGCACACGTCATCACCCACCCACACAGGAGGGAGGGGTGTGCAACATTTGCCCCAGACCACACCCGTCATCACCCCACCCACCCACACTGGAGGGAGGGGTGTGCAACAGTCGCCCCAGACCACACCCGTCATCACCCCACCCACCCACACTGGAGGGAGGGGTGTGCAACAGTTGCCCCAGACCACACCCGTCATCACCCCACCCACCCACACGATTGTGGTGCAACAGTCACCCCAGACCACACCCGTCATCACCCCACCCACCCACACGATTGTGGTGCAACAGTCACCCCAGACCACACCCGTCATCACCCCACCCACCCACACGATTGTGGTGCAACAGTCACCCCAGACCACACCCGTCATCACCCCACCCACCCACACGATTGTGTTGCAACAGTCGCCCCAAACCACACCCGTTATCACCCACACCCACTGGTTCAAAGGGTGCAGCAGTCACTCTACACTGCACCCGTTATCACCCGCTCCTACTGCGTGAAGGGGTGCAACAGTCACTGTACACCGCACCCGTCATTACCCACCCCAGGTGGACGGAGATAAGTGACAGGTGCAATTGTCACTCCAGCCCAAACCTGTCATACCAACCCACACCACACGAAAAGGGTGTAGCAGGCACTCCTGACCACATCTGTCATCATTTATCCACCTTGGATGGATGTGATACAACCGTCACCCTAACAGACCACACTGTTGAATAGACGACCTAGTAATAAAAACAAGTCCTCATCCTCCCAAACCTTACTATCATCAATGCCCAGACTATCTCCAAACTCCCGGGGGTAGACGCGCTTCACCATAATTTGATAAAGTGTCCTCCATTCACTCGCATTATACCTGAAAATAGCTTGACGCGCTATTTCCACCTGATGACGAAAAGAGCGTACTCCGCAATACTCGCCCAATGAAAATAGTCAAGTTCTAATGTTAAACTAAGGTTAGACACATTGACTACAGTTTTCAACAACTTGGAAAATTGTGTCTATACAGAGAAATATAGATGTCGCGAGGATACCTAAAGGCTTTTACGTCCAGTGCTTTAGTGAGAGCAGACGATCGGGGTGGGATGAGAGAGAGATCCGAGTGCCTTAAGTCTCACGGTCTCGGGATCTATGATAACCGCTTTAGTCTGCTCTGAACAGTGGCATGGGAAGGACGTATAGATAAGAATATTGGTATTTAAACCCCCGTGGTTCAAATATCATCTCGTCATGCAAGACAACAAGGGTGGCTACTCCAGCCCCCACATTCATCATGTGTATGAGGCTCCCAGTGATGAGGAGGAGAGGCTTGGGTCGCTGTTTAATCAATTGGACCTGGATGGTGACGGAAGGATTGACGTGAACGACTTGTCAGAAGGCTTGAAGAAGTTGAATGTTCCTCAAGTTCCCGGGTATGCTGAGGTGTGTACACTCACAAAGCAGTTGTGATGGATGATTTTCTTTTTATGAAACACTTGTAGCTTTCGTCTTGCGGAGGTGGGA
The DNA here is from genome assembly GCF_036320965.1 of Panulirus ornatus. Classification (NCBI taxonomy): domain Eukaryota; kingdom Metazoa; phylum Arthropoda; class Malacostraca; order Decapoda; family Palinuridae; genus Panulirus; species Panulirus ornatus. The sequence continues at coordinate 61,263,780 of NC_092233.1, forward strand.
GGAATTAGAATGTCAATTTCCCTACTGTTAATCGTCGACGTTGTTACTTGTGTTTAAGTGTTCCAATTTGTTTAACATTAATGATCTGTAATGACTTTATGCTTTCTGAAAGGCAAATGGAAGTTAGATTCACCATCTCATGTGGATAGTTATATCATCCTTTTTATACTAGTGTATTTTAACAAAGGTTAAGCTAAGGTTATTTAGAAAATGTTGCATATTATTGATATACAGTGATTGCTATATTATATTATATATTACGTATGAACCTTTGACAATACTTCGAATTGAGGGAGAGTCAATGAAGGTAGATTTTTCAGATTTTAAAAGTTTATTCTCGAAGGAAAAGTTTCAAATAAATGAAAGGTTGTTCTGGTATGACCTCGTAACCTTGAACTTGGATCCGGGTTTGGAACTGTTTAACTATCATTGCGGCTGTTACTTGGTTATATTACAGCAGGTTGTTTGTGATTGGACTACAGGTTGGTCCTATTACAATAGGTTGTATGTAACTGGACGGCAGGTTAGATTCATTGTGATTGGAAGCAGTAGGTTTTTCAAAATTGTTTTTATATATTTATTTGAAGCAGTTGGTAAGTTTAGTGACATTTGAAAGATATTTATGGTTGTTTTACATTTTGGTTGTAAACGTTTAATTTAAACATAGATGTGAACGAGACATAACTCTAAAATTAGTATACTTATATATGTGAAACCATATGAATTGCTTCACTTTGGTTGTATGGTATAATGTAAGTGGGTAGAATGTTGAAACTGGGAAAATATGAGATAAAATCACAGTAAATAGATGAACAAACCTGACCAGGAAAGTAACATATTGAAGAGAACAAACCTGACCAGGAAAGTAACATATTGAAGAAATGTTTCCGTAAAATTTAAGGACAACATGAGTCTTAACATACAGAAGTGAAAGAAAGTCACATTGTTGAATCAGAGGGAAGTTGTGGATAAAGCTTATTTTCATTAAGCATATGAATGACAAAATGAATTCATGATCTAAGCAGAGATTAACCTTGCCCATAATATTAAACGTAAACCCAAGATGCTTACCTTTGAACTCTTACACTACATACATGATGATTTGCCAGTTTACATATGCATTGCAACTTGCTTTGGAAATTTTATTTTGTGTTTGGCAATATTTAACACATAAAGAAAATAATGGGGCATTATATGGAACATTATATTATACAGCATTTTATAGTATTCAATAAGGCTTACGTACACGTAGATGAAATACATACAAAAGATTGAGAGAACTTATGAAAACCATACTATAACCCTTCCTGTGGCTGAGATATTCATAGTTTTTCAAAGATATGGTCAAATTATTCCAGATATGCACAACTCTGGTACTGTATGGAATATTTTTTAATATACATTGGGGCTCATGCCCTCTAGGATTTTCCGCGTGTAATTAATGATACAGCTAAAGAAGATACACAAGATCCCATTAGGTCCTAGTATTGAATTCTCTTGGAGTTGGTCATTTGCTTTATGTCTTTTTCTTTTCCTTTATTATGTCAAAAGTCATTCCAACTCATTGTGAGCAGAAATTTAGGTTTTGCGTAGTACTTGCACTTTGCTTGAATATCTTCTCTCTCTGTCCTCTTTGTATTTTCTACCTCTCTCAAATGTAAAAGCTTTCCTTCATTATTCCACTGATGTCCAATCATTATATTAAAAACTGTTAGATTTCCTCTCAGTCTTCATCTAAGCAGTGAGCAAAGCTTTAGTTCTTCAACCACCCTTCATATTCTAACCTCCTATCCTGTTACCATCAGTTGCTCTTCTCAGCACTCTTTCCAGAATATCAATATAACCTCCCGCATGAGGTGACTACACATGATCTGGTCTTCATGTGGAATTTCACATACCCCGGGTATGCTTTGAGAAAATACTTTTTATTATACTTGATATTTTTTTCCTGTGTCAGCAAGGTAGCTCCAGGAAATAGACGAAGAACGATCCATCCACTCATACACATACACGCCCATACACACACATATGCATACATATCAACATATACAATATACATACATATACATACACAGCCATATACATTTATACACATGTAAATATTCATACTCGCCTGCCTTCATCCATTTCCAACACCACCCACCCCACAATAAACAGCATTGCCACCCCCTGCGTCAGGGAGGTAGCGCCAGGAAAACAGAAAAAAAAGGCCACATTCATTCACTCATTCTCTAACTATCATATGTAATGCACCGTAACCACAACACCCTATCCACATCCAGGCCTTGCAGACCTTTCCATGGTTTACCCCAGACGTTTCACATGCCCTGGTTCAGTCCATTGACAGCACAATGAACCCAGTATACCACATCGTTCCAATCCACCCTATTCCTTATACGTCTCTCACCCTCCAGCATGTTCATGCCCTGTTCGCTACAATTTGGTGTCCCGCTTCTCCATGTTCCCTCCACCTCTGACACATATATCCTATTTATCAACCTTTCCTCTCTCATTCTTTCCAGTGTCCAAACCATTTCAACACCCTCTTCTGCTCTCTCAAACACATTGTTATCACCACACATCTCTCTTACCCTTTCATTACTTATTCAATCAAACCATCTCACACCACATATTGCCCTCATACATTTCATTTCCAACATATCCACCCTCCTCAGTACAACCCCATCTGTAGCTCATGCCCTACAATCATATATTATTATTGGAATTTGCAACCATAGATTATTGTTGGAACTACTATACCTATTTTCTTTTTCTGAGATAATGTATTCTCTTTCCACACATTCTTCGTTGCTTTCAGAACCTTCGCATTTTACAAAATACTTACATGCAAATATTTAAAGCAATTTTTCAATCACTTCATGGTTCCTGTAACTTTACCAGCAGATTTCCTGCTCCAATTGGTTTATTTAAGACATTTTGATATACACACTGAGGTCTTTTTCTGTATCTGGTACTAATTCACTGAACGCCCATAATGCACATGAAGAATTTGTAAAGTTTGCTCTAACTTTACTTTTGTAAGTTCAATCTTTGTAGCTGTGTCTGGCACCAGACTGTATCACTTCTAATTAATTAGGCTGTATTAGACCATAGCTTGCAGGCCTATGTACTCACTGTAGCATTACTGATTTGTTACATTTCATTTTTAAGTTGAGTTAGTGCCCTTCTACCCTTTTCCTTTGTAAATTTACTCTTCCATGTGTATTCTCCACTCATCCTCTAGATCTCTTGACTCAGTACCCCTTATTTTATGTTGAATATGGATGCATCTATCTGTTTCTAAAGTACTAGACCATGCAGTTATTTCACCCCTTCCCCATCAATGTTTTAAGCACTGTCTTGCATAAGATTTTGCCAGTCATAGGTTTTAAGAAAGAAAATGGGCTGTCATTGTCAAGTACTGGAGATGTAGCTTTGAAGATAAGTATGATAGTAGGCTAAAATTTCAGAATAAGTAGATTGGTTTGCAAGTTTCATTTACACTTTTGCATTTATTAAAGTATTGGTGAAGAAGTATAGTACATATCTATTGTAGTTTAGCATTTACCTTTGTATTTTAATCTGAGAAGTGGTTAAGAATACCTAGCACAAAACGTTAGTAATGTAAAGAGGTTGAGACTTGTCCTTGTATGCAGGTGATATGTGATGTGGTCCCATACATATGAATATGCATTGCACGGAGCTTAATCACCTTTTACCACTTATTTGATGAAGACTGTTTCATGGTTTGGAGGTACTTCAGGAAAAAGAGAAATTGTCTTTACAAGTATCAGCAGATTGAAGAATGTATTTAGAAGCTCTTAGTATAACCCTGCAAAACATTGTTGATCATAAAAGTTTTCTGTAATTCTTTGTGAATAGAACAGACTTAGGCTATGAAAATATATCTCACAGAGCAAGCTTTGCATGTTCCACATTACCTGTCAGCAATTTTTTCTTTAGTTTAAATTTTTTTAACAATATGATAACTGTCTTATTTATTTGGTGCAGACACATCTGGATTTGTAAATCTTTCATAATATCAGTATAAGGTAAGTATATTTATCCTATACTCGTTATCTAACTTACCTTTTGACACGGTTCTTTTTATATTCATTATTTGGGATACCTTGCCAACATGCGACACCAAGATGAAAGAAAAACACCAGGAAAGGTGAATGCTTTGATGCTGTACTTTATTGTACCTGGACTAAGGGGACACTTAGATTTTATACTCTTACTCTTTATATGCATGTTGGTACAGTTGAATAATTTTAACTTGCTGTCTTTGACTCATGAGCTTCCTTTTTCCAAGCAAAACACTCATGCACTCAATTTAAAGATTTAGCTCCTCAGAATACTTTGTAGATGAGTGTATTTTGAGACCTGTTTTGTTAAGTTTATTAAGGTGCCACATTTTGTAATGCATGTATTATCAAGTAATTATTTTATTGACTTGTGATGCTTGGGATTTATCATATGGCAACAGTATTGCAGTTTCCTTCAAGGGTTAGATCATCCCATTATTCCTGTGTGAATATCTTGGATCTCCATGGGTTAGAAACCTCTTAACTCTCTACCTTTATGAGGCTAATCCCTTTTACCCCTTTGCTAACCACCTGTTTGCTTCTAGTGGCCTACTGGCTCTTTCCATCAACCAACAAACAATCTTTAAATGGCAATGATGTCCTCATCTTCAAGAGATGGTTACTGACCTGCTTCATAATTGGAGACGTATGGACGTTCTTCTGTAATAATTTGCCTGACTACAGAAATAGATTTTATAATCATCAGATAATCCCATTGTTATTCTCTCATACATTTTGGATAAGTAGGAGTCTAAGCACATATACATGTGTGTGTACTGTAGATAAGACTGGTGCAATAGAGTAGAACCGAAGCTTCTTAGTATGTTCATGGTTACTGGGATAACATTTCAGGAAAATTTGACATGTAATAAGTTTTTAAAGGCTTTAAGTCAGTATTCTTCATTACTAAAACAAGATTGAGTACAATTTACATTAAAGAACTTATGAACAGGTTATTGTTAAAAAATAGGACTGAGATACCAGAAGTTACAAAGTATTATGCCCCTTTGACATAGGACATACTTTAGTTAAGCTTCCTGAGTAGTGTTTTCATTATCTTATATGGGCAAGAGAAAGGTTTTTTGCTGCGTGAATGATTGTTGGAGGTTTATATACAGACACTACCTCTCTAATGCAGAAGTTTTTGTATCCAGGCCTTAATCTTTTCACTGCAGACATCCTGATATCCACTATACACAGTGTGTGCAGGATTTTCTCAAATGTTGTAAAAATAAAAAAGAGCTCCATAAGCTCAATATTACAGCTAAGACATATCTTTCTGGACTAAGAGACTTGTTTTGTTGGTTTTCCATGTCAGAGATAATTGTTTTTTAAAGGTATCCTCCACTGTGTCCTTTTGAAGGAACGATGAACAGTAGAGGTCTGTGGCGATCCTGGGTTTCCCATCTTTGGGGCATATGGACCCTTGTATGCCACATGATGACATTTAAGCATTAAATTGAATGTGATTATCTTTATTTTTTAATTCTTTTTCCACTCTTTTTTTTCTTCTTTTAAAAAAGTTTATCTTCAAACACTCACCATCCATGTTGGTATTCTCATTAGGCTGACATGACAGTTCAACTGTTGAAAGTGATATAAGTTTTGAACTGTGAAGAACTAATTCCTTCTAGCACAGCTTCTTGTGAGCATTAGCTCCAGTTGTTTTTACTATCCCTAAACTTCTCTTTTCCTTGATAAACCTTTCTTTGAACCAGTGATAAACACCAGTGAGTTGATGTCCAAGATCAAGAAATTATGTGGCAGGTTGTTACCAATGGCTAGTGGATTATGACATTGTTGAATGGCATTTGCCGAGTGGTTAGTGGGTAGATTCAGATCAAGCCAGTCGTAAGGAAGGATCAACTAAGTGACTAGCATATGATGAGAGGCATTTACATCAGCAGAAGGTAGGAAGTTCAGAGGTTTCCAAACCATAGGGATCCCAAAGATTCTCTCAAGGCTCACAAAATGCCCAAGAGAGAATCATTTTTTTGTGCTTCAAAACTTACATTTTTCAACATTAGCTACTTTTGTTGTACATGTAATGCAATTTATTGCTAATATAGTTTGGGAGTTAGCCTTAAAGATTTTGAAATACTTAACTGTATCAACATGAGATATTATTCTGCAACAAAGAATTTCTGTATTATTAACTTTCATTTGTCCTCTGTGAAACAAAGTTGATATGCTGGTAGTGCTTAAAACGTGGCTAGAATTTTTTTTTTTTTTTTTTTTTTTTTTTCACTGTCTCCCGCGTTTGCGAGGTAGCGCAAGGAAACAGACGAAAGAAATGGCCCAACCCACCCCCATACACATGTATATACATACGTCCACACACGCAAATATACATACCTACACAGCTTTCCATGGTTTACCCCAGACGCTTCACATGCCTTGATTCAATCCACTGACAGCACGTCAACCTCGGTATACCACATCGCTCCAATTCACTCTATTCCTTGCCCTCCTTTCACCCTCCTGCATGTTCAGGCCCCGATCACACAAAATCTTTTTCACTCCATCTTTCCACCTCCAATTTGGTCTCCCTCTTCTCCTCGTTCCCTCCACCTCCGACACATATATCCTCTTGGTCAATCTTTCCTCACTCATTCTCTCCATGTGCCCGAACCATTTCAAAACACCCTCTTCTGCTCTCTCAACCATGCTCTTTTTATTTCCACACATCTCTCTTACCCTTACGTTACTTACTCGATCAAACCACCTCACACCACACATTGTCCTCAAACATCTCATTTCCAGCACATCCATCCTCCTGCGCACAACTCTATCCATAGCCCACGCCTCGCAACCATACAACATTGTTGGAACCACTATTCTTTCAAACATACCCATTTTTGCTTTCCGAGATAATGTTCTCGACTTCCACACATTCTTCAAGGCTCCCAGAATTTTCGCCCCCTCCCCCACCCTATGATCCACTTCCGCTTCCATGGTTCCATCCGCTGCCAGATCCACTCCCAGATATCTAAAACACTTCACTTCCTCCAGTTTTTCTCCATTCAAACTCACCTCCCAATTGACTTGACCCTCAACCCTACTGTACCTAATAACCTTGCTCTTATTCACATTTACTCTCAACTTTCTTCTTTCACACACTTTACCAAACTCAGTCACCAGCTTCTGCAGTTTCTCACATGAATCAGCCACCAGCGCTGTATCATCAGCGAACAACAACTGACTCACTTCCCAAGCTCTCTCATCCCCAACAGACTTCATACTTGCCCCTCTTTCCAAAACTCTTGCATTCACCTCCTTAACAACCCCATCCATAAACAAATTAAACAACCATGGAGACAACACACACCCCTGCCGCAAACCTACATTCACTGAGAACCAATCACTTTCCTCTCTTCCTACACGTACACATGCCTTACATCCTCGATAAAAACTTTTCACTGCTTCTAACAACTTGCCTCCCACACCATATATTCTTAATACCTTCCACAGAGCATCTCTATCAACTCTATCATATGCCTTCTCCAGATCCATAAATGCTACATACAAATCCAATTGCTTTTCTAAGTATTTCTCACATACATTCTTCAAAGCAAACACCTGATCCACACATCCTCTACCACTTCTGAAACCACACTGCTCTTCCCCAATCTGATGCTCTGTACATGCCTTCACCCTCTCAATCAATATCCTCCCATATAATTTACCAGGAATACACAACAAACTTATACCTCTGTAATTTGAGCACTCACTCTTATCCCCTTTGCCTTTGTACAATGGCACTATGCACGCATTCCGCCAATCCTCAGGCACCTCACCATGAGTCATACATACATTAAATAACCTTACCAACCAGTCAACAATACAGTCACCCCCTTTTTTAATAAATTCCACTGCAATACCATCCAAACCTGCTGCCTTGCCGGCTTTCATCTTCCGCAAAGCTTTTACTACCTCTTCTCTGTTTACCAAATCATTTTCCCTAACCCTCTCACTTTGCACACCACCTCGACCAAAACACCCTATATCCTATATCTAGAAATTACTATACTCAAATGATTTCAAGACTTGACATTGATTTGTAGACCAAGATCTTTTGATTTATATATTAGGAAGACCCACATTTGTGGGCATTGGCACTTGAGTCGTAATTCAAGAAAATAATGAGGATGTACAGGTAAAAGAATTATGGCTGTAGCTTGCAGTAACTATTTTGTCTTGTTTTTGTTTTTTGACTAAAGGTATTCAAAGACCAACATTTAGTTAACTAACACAGCAAAAAATCCAACTTTCAAATAAAGTGACCAGTAAATATTAAGCTGTAATATCTTAAGAAATAAAATAAAGCTTTCTTTTTTTATACATACATTTTGCATTTTAAAATGATTTTCTGTCACTTTGCTTTTATATGTGTTCATATAGAGTAGAATAGAATAGAATAGAGTGTTTCTCCAGATCATGAGGAGTAAACTTGATACAAATGTCTCACGGCTCATCGGTGCAAGTCTTGAGGGTGGATCCGACTTCTTCCTTGTCTTCCTCCTCAGGCTGTGCTTCAGCTGTACACATTGGCTGCCACAAACTCTTCGTGGACTACAAGGTTGATTCTCAGTGTCAACAGTGTGTGGCATTCCAAGGATCACTCATATTTCTAGCATCATTGCCATTTCCTGCTTTATGCTTGTAAGGAACCAGTGGCTTCGCATCACTTACGTGTAATGCTTATGAATGTATTTGCTATAGAAATAGTGTAGGAAAGTACAAGCTGTTTTCTTTAAATTCTCCATATTTTGTAACTAGTGTTATCATAGTAACTTCTCTTTTACGCATTGTTGCATGATTTGAATTAACCAGTAACATAACATAGGTATGTGATAACATAGAATCATATGTTCTCAGTACTGTCTTCATGTCTTTGCTTCCAATATTTGAAACCTTCCAGAATGCTGTGTTAAACTTATATGGTTTAAAACTGTATTAAATGTTCATTTTTATTTATACAGTGGATTTCCATTTTTTCAGATTGCATATTATAAATCTGAAATATAGTCCTGTATGTCCCATTGACAGGCTGATTGTATGTATTATGCTGTTAAAGATTTTTGAAATGTAACTGGCATTGCTGAACCACTTTAATGTAATAATCAAAATGATTGAGGGATAGGGGGTTGACCACATTTTGTTTTTCTTATTTGGGCAAGATGTGGAATAACCACAAAGCAGACAAGATGAAATGTATGCAACATTTATGGGTATAGAAAATGCATGTTAGAAAAACTATTGAAAAGTTATAAGTCCTTTCTTGTAACTTTATATATATGTATGCAGACTCCTGAGAGAAATTATACAAGCTGATGACAGAGTGTAGGAGACTATGTTAAAGAATTTAAGAGTAAATATAAACTAGAATAAGATAGTAGGTGCAGTAGGGGGATCAGATAGGGTGGTTTGAGTGTGGATGGGGAGGACCTTGAAGAAGTGGAATACTTTAGGTATCTGGAAGTGGACATAGCGGCAGATGAGGCTGAATGAGTCACTGAGTGGGAGGGGGGCAGGTCTTTGGTGCAGTAAGGAGTGTGGAGGAGAGGTCATTGTCTGTTTGGGCAAAGATGAATATTTCTGAAGGTATAGTAGTAATGATGATGTTGTTTAGATGTGAATCATGGGAATTGATCACAAAGGAAGATGGTGGGCAACATGAAATACCTTAGGCTGATATGTGGTGTGAAGTGGGTTGATCATGTAAAGGATAAGTGTAAGAGAAAGGGATGTTTGATAAAGAAAGTTGGCCAGGCTTTGCTGAAATGGTTTTGCATATTGAGTCATTGAGCAGAGATTGAGTTAAAGCATTTACATCTCAGAAATGAAGGGGGAAAACAAATAATGAGATAGTGATTGGGGATGATGAAGGCTTTGGGGATATTAAGGTCTGAACGTTTCAGGAGGGTGAGAAGCCTTCATGGAACAATGATGTGGATGAATATGGTACATGTGGGCAAGACATGCTGTCAGTAGGCTGAACCAGGGTGTATAAAGCATTCAAGATGGAGTACTCTTTGGGGCATGGCTGTGGAGTTAGGCTCTGTTTTCAGGATGTTATACATGAAAGCTAAGGAGTGGATGTGTGCAGTTGAGGTTGTTGTTTGTTTGTTCCTAATGCTACCTCACAAAGGCAGAACAGTGGAATATAACAAGCTGCAAGCAACATCTGCATGCAATCTAGGACCAGCAGAATGAAGGAAAGCTGCCTGCAACTCCCAGCTGCGCACATCCTTGAAGTGTCCCTATTTTCACTACCAGACCACTCAAAATAATCCACTCAGAGCAGTCTCTGGCTGCTTAGCTACCACAAACACTCAACACCTGCACAGTAAAACAAACATGCTAGGCCATAAGTTCTTTTCTGCAACACTAGACCCACCACATCCAAACCTCTTTATTAATAACCACCAATCTCTGTACAGAAATAGAAAGTTTTTCCATGCCTCACGCTTCAACAACCTTTTTTGTCAGATCCCCTGACCCCCCAGCAAAAATGATACTGACAAAATGCATACACATTGAAATGACCCAACAAGCACTAAACAACCACCCTCCTCACTCAGTCATAAACACCACCCCAAGAGACATACATCCATCTCAAACGATGTTTCTTAGGCAAACATGAGTTACACTATCCCATTTAGGCTTTGGACATCACAACAAAGCAAACACCAATTCAGCATACCCCAGATTCTACAACTGCAATGAAGACACTGACACTTACTGCCCAATTTCCTAAGACTCTCCCCACATAGACACACACTCACATCACTGCACTTTATGATACTTTGCAAAGGCATTTATTTCATGAAAGCCGCCTAAATAAAAGTAATAGAGTGGCTGTTTAATTATGTAGAAGCATAGGACTGTTCAGAGAAGGGAATTTTGTATAATTGACTTACTGTGTTCCCTGAGTATACTTTATCCCTGTTTGGCATTTTTTATATTTTCATATTGCAGTCCAGTCCAATGATACATAAAGTCTTAACCCATTTCTTTCAGTGTTTTCTCCTTTTTCCCATTTTTGTCCCATGTCTTTAGCAACATTTAAGCTTGAGATTAGTGTCGGAAACATTTATAGACTTATCACTGTCCCTCCAAGATTGTATTCGTCTATGTTTGATTGTTTCCATGTAGATTTATCTTGCAGATTCTCAACATTCCCTCTGCTTCCCTTGTTATTTACCAGAAGACTTTATAAGGCAGATCTCATGTCGATTAACTTTTCCTGAATGAAAGCAAATGACAATTTTACATAATTATTTTCCATGCAGTATTTAGATCCATTGATTGGTGTTGTGCTATACATGTAACAGTACCTCTCTGGCCGATGAATGTGAGTGTGCCACATACGGTCTGTGGCATTTAAAAGTCCTGGGTGCAGTAAATTGCATAGTACCTGTAGTGAGTCAGGTGATGTCAACTCACTTGATATTTCCATATCCTTTGTCCATATTTTTTCAACTTAGCAGGTCAATATCCAACTGAATGAGGTGGAGGATAGTGCATGAATTTTGCACTCTCAGGCAGCAAATAACATGTATGTAGATAATGTATTTAGATTTTATTTGCATCATTTGCATAGATGTATATGAATAATGGGACATATGATATTGAAAAATACGACTTGGTTGCATAGTGAGACATGTATTATTATGGCATTAGGAGGGTACATTGTATGGCTGACAGTGTTGCAGTGTGAACATTTTTTCATTTGATAAGCTTGCTCGAAAGATTATGCTTGTGCCAGTAGCCACCCTACTTTGAATGCAGGAAAAAGCAACATTATGTTGTTTGATGAATATTGTGAACTGTAGGCAGGAGGATAACAAGCTTACAACAAGCTAGATAGGTTGTCCTTTTAGCCAGTCAGGAAGGTTAGGGCAGAGGACTCCTGTTCTGCAAAACTGATTCCCACATCTGTGCATATATGTATGACTCACCTCATGTAAGTGGGGTGAGTCGTAGACATTGATAGATGCTTTTATTGTCATTATCTGTTAATCAGCCTTGTTATGTTTATCATATTTGAAGATCAGGGATACTTTGTGATATTTCAGGTCAGCTGAAATTGAGATCCTAACACAAGTCAAGTTTTGAAGTTTTTTTTTTTTTTTTTTTTTTTTTTTTTTTTTTTTTTTTAAATGCCAAAGCTGCTAACTATTGCAGTAATTTTCTTGCTTATAATTGTGTCAGCAAAGAATCAGATATACAAATCTTGATTTACCCTTTCCACAGATGCTGATCCAGCGAGCAGACATCAACAAGAGTAATGACCTGTCATTTGCAGAATTTGTCAACTATGTTCAAGAACATGAGAAAAAACTCTTGTTGGTGTTTCACACCTTGGATGCTAATAGTGATGGTATGTTTACTATCAGTACATATTGACTTGGGTAATCAATTCATCTTTTATTCTTTAAAATGAGAATATGCACTTTTGATCTTTCCCTGTAACCAACAAATTTTACATAGATATGAGTTTACATAATGTGTTTGGGCATGGTTAGATACAAACAGTACATGAATTTTATTTTAATTGAGTAATGTTTCAGAACATGATTTTAGGTTGTTTTGGAGTAGATTTCTTAATGTGCTGTTGTAGACTTTCTCAAGAAGGCAAATGAGTGTTGTAGACTGCTTATTTAGGATTTTCTCTCTATGTATGGGTGATGTTAAGGTGCCTTAGGATTGATAGAATGCCTATATGGTGCGATTGTATGGAGATAAGGGGAACAAAAGTGAGCGCTTAAATTATTGAGGTATTATTTTATTGAGTATATGTGTTGCTTTGCATGGGGGAGTGGTAGCATACACTGAACAACATTCTGGGGAAAAAAAGCATGGCTAAAATGGTAGAGCATATGTAGATCAGGTGTTTGCTTTGAAGAGAATTCATATTTGATAATTATTGATACATACTTCTACAGTGAGAAGAATTTATAGGTGGCATTTTTGGATTTTGAGAAAGCATATGATAGGGGTGATAGAGATGCTTTGTGGAAGAAATTACAAATAATGGTGTGGGAGAAATATTACTAGAAACAGTGAGGAGTTTTTTATCTCAAAAGAAAGGCATTCGTGTAAGTAGGAAGAGAGCCTGATGAGTGTTTCTGAGTGAAGATAGATTGTTAACAGGGGAGTGTGATGTCACCAATGGCTGTTTAGTCCATTTATGGGTAGGGTGTTGAGGGAGGTGAATGAAAGGCTTAGCAAATCTGGAGGAGGCAAAGAAAAGAGTTAGTTACTGCTTGCTGATAACACAGCACTGGTGGCAGACTCAAATGAGAAACTAAAGAAGCTGGTTTCTGAGTTTGCAAGAGTGTGTGAAAGGAGAAAGTTAAGTGTAAATATGAATTGAAATAAGGCCATTGGGTTTTGCAGAGGAGAAAGATAAGTTACGTAAGGTATGAATTTGAATGGAGAGAACCTATAGGAAGTGCAGTGTTTAAGATACTTGTTGTGGATGTTTTGGAGTTATGAAATGCTTAGGGGAAAGTGTTTGGTTGAGTGTCCATTTATCTTCTTATCTGTATCTCTTACACCCATTCTCTTTAGAAACTTCCTCAAGGGGGGTGGCCACAGCAAAAGAGTCTCAGGAACTAGTAAAGTCCAGTGCTGCTTCTTAGCCTTTAGTTCCTCACCCATAAGAGGTTACTGGCAAAGGGCAGCTCTAGTGCAGTTTCCAGAGGCTTTAACCTAATGCCCCTACCAACCACTACTGTCTTACGTGTCTACCAAATGTTCCAACCTATTACTTCTTCCTAATATTCCCACATAATGTTCCTTCCTGCTATTCTTACCTACTGTGCTTACGTAATACTTCTATCTAATGTTCCTACCTATCACTAGGAACAGATGAAGGATAGCCTCATTTCATCGGATCCAATCTCTCTCCGCTGTGTATAGCACACGGAAACAAGAGCCCTCAGTTCACAGCCAAGTCCTCTCAGACCTCTTTGTGGTTTCCCATGACTGCATGATATACCCTGGTTTGGCCCATTGACAGTACATTGCCTAGTGTATAGCACATCACTCCAGCTCACTCTATCCCATGCATACCTGACAACCTTTTGCATATTCAGCCCCTACTATCCCAAAGCCTCTTTCACTCCATCCTTCCCTCTTCTTCTTGGTCTTTCTCTCCCCCTTCCTCCCTCCACGTGTCACCTAACCTAACCTGGACATGTAGTAGAGTCAAGCACGTGGTACTGCTCCATATGTCCCCTCTTGTTCACTTGTGGTTGTTATCTGTTCTTGTTGCATCTTTCGTTGCTGCTTTACAGAGTTAGACAGTTATATCCGTCCAGAATATGGAGGATATTTATTCTTAGGTAATTTCAAGCCTTCATCAGAATAGTCCAGATTGTGTATATATCACAAAAAAGTAAGTACAAAGTTGCAATAGACCAGGCTAGATTAGGTTTTGTTAAGACAAATTTTGACACCATCTGCTAAAAGATCACACCAAAACCATGTTAAACAACTTTTTTCACCACCGTTACTTTCCATTTGTAGATATGCATCCCAAATCTTAAGAAAATTTCATGTCTAGACTTTTGGTAGTTAATTTGTGAGTTAGCAGAATATTATAACAGTTGAGCAGTATGCACAATGATAAATGCAAGTTCCTTATCACCTTGGTATTTTCAAATATTAAGCATGCTCATGTTTTCAGTATATTTTAAACTTAAATGATCAGGGGGTCAGTGACAACTGCGTAGTGAGCCAGCATTTCACAGGTTGTTCAATCATGCTCCTTTGACCCAGGTAGCTGTCTTTTCCTTCTGCTGCATCCATATGTGGACTGCTGGCATTATGTCCATGGACATACAGTTTCTCCTTGTCAGACGTAACATTTGACAATACTTAACTCATACAGCTCATTCTTTCTAACTCTAGATTTTCCTGCATTAATTGCTATGTGCTAGCCCTGCCTTTCGGTGAAATGGTAGGAGCAATAGGTAGAAGTAATAGGTCGGAATATTAGATAAGAGCATTAGATAGAAACATTAGGTCACAGTAGTAGGTAGGAACATTAGCTAGAAGCAGTAGGTTGGAATATTGGATAGACTTATTAGATATTAGTAGTTGATGTGAACACTCAGAAAACACTGCATTAGTTTCCCTTTGCCAGTGGCCTTTGAAGGATGAGGCACTGAAGTCTAAGAAGCAGCAGTGGAGTTTATCGATTATGGAGACTTTTATTGTGGCCATCCTTTCGAAGGATTTCACAAAAGGAACAGGCATCAGAGATATGGATAGATAGATACACAATCTTTTCAAGTCCCAGTTGCCTTGCAGAGGAGAAACTACATATAAGTTTTATATATTGTTTACAGTCTGTATGATCCTTCAGTTCTGTATTTGTTTTGATTAGAATGCATTCATCGGTAGCAGACTAGTAGATATAATCTAAGTATCTCATTACAGGCAAATCTTACCACACATATAGTAATCTTCTGACATCCATATGGCTGCCAGGTGGATGACATGTCAATAAAAATCACATTTACTATCCTTTGATTCAAATGGGAAAATAGCTGAAATAGCACATTACATTACATAGTCTTATATTTGTATGTCATATACTCTTTTGTTTAGAAATAACTTTGTCTCTGTTTTCACTCAAAAAAAGTTTGTATCACCATAAGAGCAGTAAGTGTAAAGGCATGGCACAACTTGACGAGTGTGAGTTTCAACTTTCTGATATGAATTTAATGTTCGTATCTACGTGTTTCATGAAATGTGAGTGAGCCACTCAACTAGAGTAAGCTTAAAATATATAACTATTCTCCAACGAAGAATATGGTGAAGAGAGACACTTGTACATGTTGGATCCTTAGTGATCATCTGCTGTATGCTCCTCCTTGGATGCCAATCCCTGAAGGTCAGTAAGCACCATAAGATACTACTGTGTTGAATAATGTTTCTGATGTCCATATCCATGACTTTGCAGATTATCTCACAGCCATCTTTATTGGGCATATGAGAATATGAAGTGGTAATTAATGCTCATGAAAATCAAGTGATTACATTACCAATTTTACATTTTCCCATGTATGAGCATTGACATATTTGACAATGTATTAATTGGGAACCTGAGTCTATGAGTGGTAAAGTGGAAAGATAATGACTGCTGATGGAGGAAAGGTGGATAGTAGTATCCACTTACAGGGAAACTTTTTTCTTAGCTCTTGCTCTGGCTGGAATGAGAAATTTTGTTTCCAGTGCATCCATGATATATGTGTCATCCTCCTGCTTCATTGTTCTTCCTAATTTCAGTGCCACTTGTTTTTCAGCTAAATCTACCAGTGTTGATTCACCTGCCTCCGTATCTGTTTGTATCAGAAATCATCTATTTTGCAAACAGGCATTGATCCTCTATTCTCTTAATTTTTTCTGTCCTTGCATGTACTGGACCATAAATATTCATGACTGATCTGTCTCTAACAGTGCATGTTATTATCTCTACAGCTTCACATATTTCTTGTGTCTGTATGTTTCGGTTTCCTTATGTCTCTTTTTCACCAGTTTTTATGCTCTGGTGTTGTTTGAGTTTAGAAAGTGCTTACCACTCCTCACCCATTGTTACTGATAGTCTGTGTATTCTGTGTTATGGGAATTTCTTCTTATTGAATGGTCTCTAGAAGATCCAGAAAAGATACTTCTGATTTCTTTTATATTTCTTAGTGGTTATATGTCTGAATATCTTCAAAATTTGCATATGTATCTATACCCTTTGACTGTGTTTTTTACCTCTCTGGCCCCTCTAGTCTTTCCAATTTGTTGTCTAAGAATTAGATCACTTTCATTGCTGTGGATCTTTCAAAACTATGGAGATGGTTTCTGGGGTGAAAAATATATCATGCAACTGAATGTCCATTTCATACTGAATTCTACTTTGGGAAATTTCCAAAGATTACCCATAAGCAAGGTACCCAGAGATTCTGGATATCATCATTGGTGAAACGCCTCATTTTTTCTTGATATATTTGCTCCTGAACAGCACACATCTTCATTTGTGTATGAATTTATGGTATCAAATGAATTATTATGATGTGTTTTGTTTGGTATGTCACACTTATTGATAGGTGAACTATTTGTAAGCGTGTGACCCTGTTTTGTGATGCTTTTTATTTTGAATAACAACATTCAAACACGTTTCCCTGTGCACAGTACTGTAGTTATATTTATGGTTTACTGTTATAACTATATATTGTTTTTTATTTTGAGAGTGTTGATTCACTACCACGTGAATCTTGAGAATGCAGACAACACATGTTGTTTTAGGTCAGACGTTGGAATCAAGGGCATTCCCTGAGCAATTCTTGTGGTGCCACAAATGGCTGTGGTCATAACCATGGGATAGACTGTGAATATAGCTACACCTGTGTGTCTCACTGGTATAACTTCATTCACGCTGCGTGAAACTGCATGAAAGCTTTGGATGGTCACTAGAGCAGTTTGTAGTTTAATCATCTGCAATTTCCTGAGCAAAGAAGGTATTTTCTTCCTTGAAGACATCATAGAGGACCTGAGACTCTACAGAATACCAAAGTACAAAGATGTTTTTTAAAAACATAACAAGGATAAAGTTGACGATTAATCTTTTGCTGGTAGATGGAGAGGAGAAGTTGCATCCTCTTACCTTTGGATAGAAAGTTGATGACAAAATAAAGGACTACATATTGATTTACATCATTAAAGGAGAGGCATGATCTGCTGAATACTGGGACGTCTTTTATTACCATTCATTCTAAGTTTGAGAAACCAGTCAAGAGATTCAGGATGAAGAACTTTGCATCAGCTGCATTGAGAACAAAAGCTTGAACATAAACGAAGTTGGATGATGTACAAAAAACCAGAGACCTTTTTAATAAACTCATTTGTACCTTGAAGAAGATTGATCTTCAGAAAATCCTTGTATATCTACTAACACTGTTGCTTTTGTCCTGTGCTTATAACTTATAGCAGTTTGAAGCTGCACATAAATCCAAGTTAAAATGCAGGTTTGAAAACATGGTGTCTCATGACCCCGTGTTCTGCATTATCAGATAAATCTGATGTCCCCATTGTTAATGCAACTTTATCTTTGCACATAAAACAGAATCTTCCACCAACACATGGCAGCATTCCCTGGGTTCTTCTTATGTTTGATGGCATCCTGGGTGCACATTGTTTGTGACTGCTATGTTTGCCATTTGATTGAGGATTCAGAGTGACAGAGGTGGTTTCACAAGACGGGTCATACAGCATCACAGGTCATGGTCAGCATTGCCCAAAAAGATTGGCAATCGTCCTTGAGATCATCAACTTTCAAGATAGTGTTCTGTTGGTACTTGGTTGTTAAGTAGCTCAAGGACATCTAAAATGATTTGCTAGTCAGTCATAAAGAGTACCTTGACCTGAACAACAAGTGTTACTGCTTTAATGCAGATTTTGCAATCCTAGGATTAATACCTCCCCTGAATCCTGTCGTGAGGAAGCTGACACCAGGATGGTTTGTCGTCTGAGTAGTGTCATTAAGAATCAGCCAGTAGCCAACATTACCATCAGGTGTAATGATGCTAATGCTCTAGTGATATTCCTGTATTATGTGGCTGAGAGGGAAGTGAATGTCAGCATTTAGTTAGATGCAAGCCTTTGCACTAACAGCACATGATGCCTCATCATAATAAAGCACTTGTTTTATTCTTTATGTAAAGCAACTTTGGATGCCTTGTCTAGTATTCACACATGGACTTGTAGCTGTTACATGACATCTTTCCTGAACAAAGGGAAGGTGAAGCTGCAGGAGCTTACGAAAGAGGATGAGGAATACCTGACATTATTTGGAGCCGTAAGATTATTGGATTCAGTGTTTACTGAAGATATATCTGTATGTGAGAAGTTTAGGTATCATCTGTATGGAAAACGAAAGCTGGAAGGAGTTGATGATACTTGCTACTTAGTTTCATATGCATGTATATCCCCATAGCACTGGAAGATCAGCTGACTTTGATGAAAGATGTCAACCCAAGTTTCTCACCACTGTATGCGAAGGTTCTCAGAGACAAGTTCAAAATGAATAATGTTGAAACAATTTCAGAAAAAGCATCTGTGCAGAAGCCTTTTGTACCTGAACCAGAGGGAAATGAGTGCATAAAAGTAAATCATAGATACATGATCGATTGGTATGAGGGTGATCAGCTACTTACATGCATCTTCCAAAAGTACTTGGTGTAGAAAGACACTTTTTATGGAATGAGGAGGCAGAAGATAAAGAGGTAACCTTCGTTGATTCAGTGTATGGATCTGATGACTGGGAGATGGATGATGACTACCTAGATCATGCCTGAGCATAGAATGATGATGGTATATCCTACCCACATATGAACTTCCTATTGTGATGGGTAATCATAGTGCATGGTTATTGTGTTTGAACATTCCTGTCGCAGAGCTGCCAACCATTACATTTTTGCTGTTTTTATTACTTTTGTAATTTAGATTTTTCTTTGTGAAGTGCATTTTTTGAAAATCTGGTTGTATAGTCATTTATTGTACATGTATTGTTTATGTAATGTATGGCAAGATCACAGTCGTGTGTTGTTCAATATAAAGTGTACGTTCTCACAGTGCACACAGGTACTAATGCAGTGTACAAAATAACAGTTGGGCATCGGCCAATTTACGAGCATTTCGCGGAAACGACCACACAAATTGTTGGACGATTGGTCTTACCATCCGATCACAACTTTAGCTTGTGTATCCAGGCTAATCCTACTCCTAGGCGAGGCCATCCTGAAGCTTAAAAATGCACACAAAATTATCATGTATGGAAGTGGATAAGAAATTGCTAGTTCCTTTCCATCTATTGCTGTTCTTCAATGTAGTAAAATTTGATTTACTAAGATTTCCTAGCAGTGACATGATGAGTAACTGAAAATTTTACCCAAAGAATTAAATCCTCAGCACATAAGTTACATCATCACATGAGTTTATTTGGGCATCAACCATTAATTAACGGGGATTAAATGAACTAATATTTATAAACCCAATCCTTTCCTGCCAACTTTAGTGTGGCTAATCTCAAACAAACCAGTGAAAATGTTCACATTACCATTACAAGTGCCTAATCATGAATGTGTAGGACAACTTTTCCCCCAAACAGTGCTGTGTCGCAGTTAGATGATTTATCCTTTGTAGAAAGTCACCTATTTTCTTTCTGATAATCTTTTCCAGAACCTTACAATACCACATTCAACAGTGAGACTGGTTTGTAGTTCAGTGCCAGCATGTGTGATTACTGTTTATGTTCTGGGGAGAGTTTGACTCTCTTGTTGTCTCATTTCTTAACCTTGCATATGTGTACCATGTCTTTACCTGTCACACACACACACACACACACACACACACACACCAAGGATAAACAAGATACCCATTTACTGAACAGCCCCAAAAGATGAACACCTTAGTTGGGTGTGTGCCAACTGCCAAGCCCAGGATTCAAACCAATGCGAAAATGTGTCACTGTGAGTTTTATTTTTTGCTGTGTATTTGCATGAATGGATGTCCGCATGTGTAAAGTTTCTGTCTGTACTAAAATCTGAGGGAGCATGGAGAACTGTATGGTAGCAGTTCTGTATATTTGTTGTTTTGCATTTATGAGCTAGTGGCTATATAGGTATGTGGCTATGTGTAATGGTAGTTTAGGGAGGAAGGAGATAATAGGATGGTTATAGTGGGGAGGTTGGAGATCATGCGATGGTTGTAGTGGGGAGTTTTAAGAGCTGTACGTTTAAGGGTGTCGTAGTTATTGAGGGACGTGTGTATTGCACCGCGGGCTAGAGTGTGGTGGTGGGTGTGGCTTGTCGGCGGATCAATATCCCGAGTGCCCAAGATGCATCATGGTGAAATTAAGAGTAGCTTCATCCCACCTGTCTGTGTAGCAAAACTCAGTATGTCGCTTTTGCCCCAGAACTTCATATTCCATGAGCGTGTAAACATATACATATTCTTGCCCATCATCGATATCAGTAAATACATCTGTTGAACGAAAATTAGAAGTGTGTCGGTAAAGAATGTTAACCAGGGTTCGACCTGATGGTATGTGACCACCTACTTATGATTTCTAAGATGACCAGTATATATGTATTGCTGCCATTACTCAGCTGACTGGTGTGTGTGTGTGTGTGTGTGTTCGTTATTGCCATCCTGTAGCCGACGGTTATGAATTCATTTTTGCCATTTCTCAGTTGATGGTTATGTATATATTCATTATTGCCATCTTATGTCGCGCTATTTAGGGGTTTTTGTACCTTAGATATTGTGCTTCATATACGTAGTGCGAAGGTATTGTTTCGTAAGAAAAGAGATGACATGTAAAGCAGTGAAGAAAATTCCTAAATGGCAATTTTTTTCTTTCACCAGAAGTTATACGAAATGTATTATTCGTGTTAGCTGTGGATTTTACATGTTTAGAGACTTTAGTTAATGGATTCTGTATATTTTGAAACTATCTAGTGATCATTGGACCTTATAGTGTCCTTAGATTTTATCTGAAAAATAAGGGAATTTTTTTTTTTCGTTTTTCCAGGTAGAATTACTAGTTAGAAGGCACTTTCTTCCTGAACTGTTCTCTTGAACGTATGTTGTTTAGAATGTTTTAAGTATACCAGCCTGTTACGTGCACTGCCCATAGACTTTTTCTCAACCGATGGGAGGCATACCACTGATGAGAAGCGAAATTTCACAAATGATCGCAAAATTATCCAAATTAAGTTAGTTTTGCCGCGTTGAATCGTGTGTGTGTGTGGAAATTTGAATATGGCTTCTTGGTATTTTTTAACCATGGCCATGGATATGTAACTTTTGTCGGCATCTACTCTTGAAAACACAATTCTTGTAGCTGCAGTCTCATTTCTTTATTAAACGGAAGTCTCATTTCTTTATTAAACGGATTGGGATAAATTGATACGTCAAGTCCAAGTAAGTCACATCTGAAAAGAGTGAAAAAGAAAGCTAGAAATGTAATAGGTGGTTGGAAACCTTTGTTCTGTCTTTTCAACTTCAAGTGAGAAAGTTCTACAAGATTGGATTTTAGCCAGTACATGGAAATTACCGCCAGTTTAGCTTGACCATGGCAACTCATTCTAGACAAGATATTTGGTGTTGACGCAACATTGCAAATAGTCTTGTAAATAATCAGTCACCCGGGATCATAGATTGTTTGGTAAGGACCAGTGTATTAATCAACGAATCGTGAACGTTTTCGACGCTGGCGTTCACCTCCGACAAATATGCATGGATACTGTTTTGAAACGATCAACATACACAATGAAAATACAGCAGTTGCTTGTTCAGTTAAAGATTTTTGGAAGGCATAAATGAGTTCCAACGAAATGATTGAAAGTAACGCTATTAATGGCAAAACCGGAAGGATATAGTTTATATGAAGCGAGTATTACAGTAGGTGTTATTGTGTACAGACTTGAGTATTTGACATCCCCTTTGATTAAGTTTTTATAAGTGTGCTGAACCAGGCTGGCTGCGATGGATGCTCAAGGCTAGCGTGCCCTAACAGCCTGGCAGATCAGCTCGTATCATAAAGGTCCACGATGGTAAACTGCCCCACAGAGTAGTTGAAATATATTTCAAGTAATAATGAAGCTTGGGAGTATGTAGATTATACCTACAGTCATACCTTGTGGTTGTTTCTAAAAGTGTTTGTGGAACAGGATTGGATTAGGAAGATGGGGATTAGTACGAGTTTAATACTTTTTGCAATTCGTCAAGCACCATAACTGAATATATGATCAGCCGTTATATAACACGAGGGGTGGGGGAATATTTATCCGATTGCTTGAAAAAATTTTATGGAGAATGATAAATTTGACGGTACCGTAGCCATTACAGGATAATTGGATAAGTTAAATTGATTATTGACTGGGAACAGCTGGTGAGTGGGTGAGGTGGGACGTGCGGGAGGCCAGACACGAGCCCCGCCAGCCGCACGTGTGTGACCTTGAGTACCGCCGACTCCCGCCCACCACGACGGGTAGTCTCGCCAAAAACTTCTCCGGGCGCCATTACCGCTGTACCGCATTCCTGCAAATGTCTGGCCTAAGGAAGTTCCTGGAAATATGATCGGCTACGCTGTCTGCTCTCCTGGATACGAGTTCCAACTGCACTATAGTGTAACTAATACATCCCCCCTGGCGGTGTATGAATCATACGAAAATGCACTTGTGACATGTCGTGTTTCATTTTGTCTCGTGGTTGTCAGCAAATACTAAATCATGGGCATTGTGACCTACTGCAGCATATATATATAGTATTAGAATAATGTATGTTAGTGCTTAGTAAATTACATGGCAGAAAAGACTTTTTTCCACTCTAATGATCGCTGAGCCAACTCGACCCAGCGTGAAAGCGAAATGGTGATCTCTCACCCAAACATTTTCTCCACTTTTAAGTTTCTCTTTAAAGTGTTAAGTCTGTGGTAATTCGTAGAGACCATTTGCTATATTTCACAAGCATATACGTAAAAGTTACTATTGTAGTTTTCTTGGATAACTTTATGTAAAGCACTAAACCTTATGTAAAGCACTTTTTCGTGAAATGTATGTAAAGTTTTCATCGTATTTTGGATTTGTGTGATGGTGTTTATATGATACAGGGAAACTTAGAATTGAAAAAAAAAAAAGATGTTTTCACAAATGTGGATGAAACTCGCTGATACACCATTAGGTGCAGCCAGTCAACGTGTCTTGTGTACTCTAACGCTTATGATATTGCAGGTTTTCAGGTCAATTTTGTGAGAATGTAATGCTTCACTTTCACCCAGGGATCACTCATGTCTACCCCACTTTCAACTAGCCTGTGGACTCCCATTAGTGCCGCAGCCCGTCCTTTCTCGATTTCTACACCACTGGTGCTGCCCCTTACACCCGTATCCAGATCTAGCATTGCCATCTTAGGGACACGGCTTCCCTTCCATGTTCTCATACCGCTTTTCCGCTTCCTCTCCGCAGGCCGCGTGGATGAGCGGGAGCTGAGGACCTCTTTCAAGCGGTTGGGCATCCATATTGACGACGTCGAAGCCAAGCGGCTCCTCAAACGGTCAGTACCCGTGTTTTCTCCCTCCCGGCCATTGTAGTTGATGATGATGATCGCCATTGATGTACCTGGTGGTGGGGGTTGAGTTGATGATCAGACAGGCCTCCTCTGCCCTACTGACTGCACTGGTTCCCCAACCGGTGGCTACGCGTAGTCATAATGGTGCGCCAGAGCCGTCCAAACAAAAGGATTGTGAATATTTTTATTTTGATAAAAAGTTGGACAATATTTTTTTTTTACACGTGTAAGTGTTGATGTAAGGATGAGACTTATTCAGATTTCGAGAGTACCTATGTTGTGAAACTGTGGCTTACTTAGTAGGAGCTGTGCAAGAAACGAAGGGAAGACTTGTTAATGGAAAGTCTGGTTTAGTGATATACGACTTAAATAGGGCTGGGTACCGGTGTTCTGTAGTATTTGAATGATTACGAACTTTGGTCTGTCTCTAATCATTATTATTAATTATGGTAATTTGTACCTGCAACCTTCGTTTGTGCTCCGAGTGCACGGGAGTGCACACATCCGTTCGGGCTAGGAGTGCACGGGAGTGCACACAACCGTTCGGGCTAGAAATGCACGTCTCAGCTCGGCTAGGGCGGGCCAGCGCGTGTGGCTGTTGGTTGATTGTGACTTGTCCTGGAACGGAGAGGGTTTTAGTCCTCCTCCACTGACGAGCCTTTGTGAAAAAAGAGAGTGTGCATTCCCGTCATTCCTTCAGGTGTTGGCATCTTTCTTGTGGTAATTCGTTCCTCGTTTCTTGTTCCCCCCGAGACGTCTTGGTTTATATAAGACCGGCTGGAGATTTTCCTGCCCTCAGTTATGGGTTCCAGCGTTAGATGTTTTTGTATTATTGTCTCTAATCTCCATAAAGATCCAACATAATGTAAGACAAGTTTTGATATCTATATACAACTGTTTCACTCACGAGGCTGTTTGGATTCCAACACACAAATAACGGTCTCATCATTTGCATACTTCAGCTGTTATGTCTAGTAATGCACCGAAACCAGAGGTCGCTATCTGTAACCAAACCTCACACACTGTTCTAATCATTGGCCTTGACCGCTTTCGCATGCCTTGGTTCGGGGTCATTAAGAGCACGCTGACCCTCCTATGCAACATCGATCCAATGTATTCCATCTCTTGCACTTGATTGTTCGTTCATGCCTCTATAAAGCCTTTCTTTACCCCCCCCCCCCCATCCTTCTTTGGTATTTCCTTCCTTCTTCCTTCTCTCCCTCCACTCCAGACACACGGGTCCTCTTTTATCTTTCTTATCTCATTCAACAGAATTTTTTTCTCTCTCTTTTCAAGGAAGTTTAGTTTTACTGTTATGACCCTGAGTTACAGCGGTGATGGCTTCGCGCTGACGACTTCCTGTTCCAGCGTACAAGAGCACACGCTCAGGAAGAGGACGTACCTCCCTTACGTTTTCTTTTGTGTTAGAAAATGTACGTTGGTAGTGGTTATTACCGACGCGCTGTGCCGGTGCATTCGGTAATGGCGTCCATTTTCGCATTGTAGATTTCTTTTTTTTTTTTAATCGTAGTCGAAGGTGCTGAGATTGGTGATGTTAATGTCTGCCGGTTGTGTAAGCCGGTGCCTCAGCAACAGTGTTTGGTACCTGGACGCAATGCCGGTCGTAGAGCTAGGCCGTGGCAGCCCTTGTTGATGTGTGGTGTGACCAGCAACGTCACACGCACACACACACACACACACACACACGCGCGCGCGCGCGCGCGCCTTCAAGGGCCGCCTGTTGTGCATTGAGGCCTGTCCCCTGGGACGGACAGATAGAGGGACGTTGGGGGGGGGTGCTCCTGTGTGGGGCTAGGCTTGGCTTCAAGACGATGTACCACATCGGATCCCTGGCCCTGGGCGGTTGACAGCAGCAACAGTGTGGCAAAGGTCAGATCCTGCCTGCCAGCCAGCTTGCCTGACTACTCCATGACCTCTGTTCAGTCTCCCTCGTTTGAACAGGTTCAATCTGTGACCAACCACCCAGGCTTCCAGTCGTTATTCTTTTGTCTTGTTGCCTAGAGTCGAGTTGCATTCCATTTTCCACCTGATGCGTTACGTTTTGAACTCATGCATCCTCGCCCACTGGGCTTTCCATTCGGTCCGTTCCTCCTGCCCCCGAACCTCATGGATTTACAGTACTCTCCTTTGTTGACGTTTCCTGGCACAGTCATCTCGGCTGATGACTTCAAGAATTCGGTGATGATGTATGTTGATGAAGCGGGCGAGGCGGGGCGGGGCGGGGCGTCTCAGGAAACTGTGTCAAGTTTCAAAATCTTACCCGCTTCCCTTTCGTCCTTTTTTTCCCCCGTTGGTGTTGACGTGTGCAAGTTTCATCCTTTTTTCTTCTTTTTTTTTTTTTTTTTTTTTTACTGCTGTGTCACGAGTAGGTCAGTATATCCTTGTTAGTTTTTTTCACGGGGTTAATCGCTGCGCGTCGGGAAAGGTCACCGCCTTGGGCAGAGGTTTATCATCGTCGTGACTAGAGGAGAAAGTGTTTGAGTTCGAAACCTCGTCTAGTTAGAACGTCTCATTTCCCCAACTGCTGGATGTAGCGCAGCAAAAAAAGAAGAAGAAAGGGGGTGGGGACTGGGGTTCCTGGAATTTATATATGGTTATATCGTGCCTGCCCTACACAGTGTGTTGGTGCTAGTGGTAATCGTCGAGGGGAAATAAAGGGAGGTGAGGGGTGTCAGCCATGATCCTCCTCCTCCTCTTTGTCTCAAAGCCGCCGTTGCCACCAGCCAACTTACCCCCTCATGCACCTGCTTTCACAGTCGGGACAGAAATACCTCTTGCGTCTCTGCCTTTAGGGGAAATGTTATAAAAGGAGCCCACGGTTTAAGCAGGGGGTTTTCCCCTGCATGTTATCACTCTTGCGCAGCAGGGAAATCTTCACATCATTGTCATAGACGTGTGTGTTACGTAAGTGTAGGTTTGGTATTATGCGAGGTTTCCCGTAATTGATGCGTCCTGTGACTGAAGCCATCATGCAAATGATGCGATCAAGGTTAAGCCACGGAAAGGTCTGTCAGGGGGCGCTGGTTGTGGATAGGGAACGTGTGTGGTTTCGGTGCAGTACACATGACAGCTAGAGAAGGTATGTGGGGCGATAAAAGCCATTTTTCGTCAGTTCTTGGCACTGCCTCGCTAAAGCAGGATATTTATTATATTTATAATTACCTCAGGACCACTTGCAAAGAGCCCTAGTGACACCCAGGGTATCTTCTAGGAGGCTTCTTCAGCAGAAGCTGCGCAAGTAGCAGTACCAGGGAAGTTTGAACACCTTTTGAGTGTGAAGTTCTTTGACGAGACTGTAATGAGTAAGGAGAGGTGGACAAAGAGGATGTATGTGTCAGAAGTGTAGGAGACGATAAGGGGTAGAATGAATTGGAAATAAGGTTGTAAGTGCCCAGGGCTGAACATGCAGGAGGGTGTAAGGCGTGCACGGTATAGAATGAATTGGAGCAATGTCGTATCTAGTGGGTGTCGTGCTGTCAGTGGGCAGAACCAGGGCATATGAAGCGTTCATGGGAAACTACAGAAAGGTCTCTAGGCCATTGATAGTGCGTCACCCCCTGTATATCACATCGCTCCATTTTATTTGTTCCATGCATGCCCTACACTGTCCTGCATGTTCAGGCTCCCAAGCTCTCAAAGACCTTTTCCGTTCCATCTTTCCTCCTTGTGACCTCCACTTTTGACATATGTATCCTCTTTGTCTAGCTCTCCATGCTCATCCCCTCCGCATGTCCAAACAATTTCAGTCCACCCGCTTTAACTCTCAGCCATACTCTTTTTACCATTCTCTCTCTCTCTCTCTCTCTCTCTCTCTCTCTCTCTCTCTCTCTCTCTCTCTCTCTCTCTCTCTCTCTCTCTCTCTCTCTCACCGTATCATTTTCTTATTCGGTCAACACCTCTCACACCGCATGTTGTCCTCAGGCATTTCATTTCCAACGCTTTCACCCTCTTCCTCACTTTGTGGACGTGGCTGGCTTCCTGAACGCTGCTGCAGATCAACCCCCCCCCCCCCCCCCCCCCCTAGGAGGATGTCCTGGGACACGATGGTGAAATTAATTTTTTCTTCTGTATCGATCAAACCTGATAACTTTGTTTTATGTATTTTATTTAGTTTTATTTCATTTTTATTTAGTTTTATTTCATTTTTATTTTCATTTAATTTTTATTTATTTATTTTTATTTTATTGAAGTGATGCATGTCAGCCTAGACCCCGTGTAATTCAAGTGTATCAGTTACCGTTCCTGACCGTGACTCATTCACGGGCCGCCCAGAGTCGAGCGCATAGGTTCGAATTATGGGTTGCGGCAGTCGGTACACAGTCAACCCATATGTTCATCCACACCTTGAGTGTTGGTCGATAAAATGGACACCTGGCTCAGGCTAGGGTATATATATATATATATATATATATATATATATATATATATATATATATATAACGGTAATGGGATGGCCTTGATTAGGGCATCAATTAACATCATAAAAATTGTGTGTGTATGTGTGTGTGTGTCAGGGTAGCGCAATGTGCCCTTGCAAGTAAGCAAGGCCCAGCGCTTGGCACAGATTTGGCTTATGTTACTCTCTATTTGTTTGTGCCTCCCCCCCCCCCCCCCTCTCTCTCTCTCTCTCTCTCTCTCTCTCTCTCTCTCTCTCTCTCCCGTCGTGTACGCCTTCCCTGGCTGGCTGGGTAGCATGGTGCTTCGTTTCCCTCCCCCCTCCCGTGTTCGTCTCCCGTTCGGCTGCTGCAAGAGCCGGGGGGTGGAACCCATCAGATGGCGGTAACGGTGCGTCTGACGTCACGGGTGGTAACGGATGACGTCACTGCCACTGGTGACGCGGGGACGTTACACGTCTTGGATCACGTAGTGTGTGTGTGTGTGTGTGTCACTGGTGTCGTGGGTGGTGGGGGGAGGGGAGGACGCGGCGCCTTCAGTTAGTCATTTTGTAACCCCACCCTTGAGTCACCCGGATACCCCCCACCCCCTTTCCACACACACACACACACACACACACACACACACACACACACACATACTTCACTCCCACCGCACCCTCCCTCTGTCACCTGGCACTCGTCCCCCTCCCTCTTCCTCCTTCCCTGAGGGTGTCTGTTGTACACACACACACACACACACACACACACACACACACACACACACACACACACACACACATACACACACGCGCGCACTTGGGTCTGGCACATGACGAGAGAGGAACATGTCAGGGAGGTCGTTTTCCTAATTTTTTTTTTAGGGGGGGATGTGTGTGTGTGTGTGTGTGTGTACAACAGACACCCTCAGGGAAGGAGGAAGAGGGAGGGGGACGAGTGCCAGGTGACAGAGGGAGGGTGCGGTGGAAGTGAAGTGTGTGTGTGTGTGTGTGTGTGTGTGTGTGTGTGATTGTATTTGCATACCCCTCACGTAGAACGCTTTCCTCCCCCTTCGACGTTTGCAAGGATATGAGATCGGCTGCTCAAGAATTATGCTCACGACCTTTTAAACACTCACTACAGACCAAACTTGTAACATAGGTTAATGATAGAGACGTTTGCCATACATGTATGAAAGATATGTGTCATGATTTTTTATTCAAAATGATGTTTTGTGCTTACTTGAACAAGTATCCCATCTCTGACCTCTGTGACTACTTCACTCTTGTGATTTTATCATTTATACACGATTCAGTCATTGTGGCACAGTGCACGGACGTGCTGTGCATCGTCCTCCTCTGCCACCGTCCACCTGGTACGAGTGTAGAACGTAAATTCGACATTTTTTGTTTCTTTTTGTGGCAAAATTCCAGAACCATCAGCACAGCCGGGGTTCCTCGGAGTCTTTCACCGCTACCCGCCCTCCTGGGCATTACCTGTTTTACAGTTTGTTTGTTTTTATTTTCAGTCCCTCGTTTTTTATTTTTCCTCCCTCTTTTTATGTGTGTGTGTGTGTGTGTGTGTCGGTAATTAATCCCTAGTGGTAGCTTGTCCCTGTCTCATCCCACTGTGACATTGTCTTTCCATCGCCTCTCATATTATATATATATATATATATATATATATATATATATATATATATATATATATATATATATATATATACTTCTCGTATCCCTGCCTACACAACATTCCCTCCCCTCTCTCTCCGACCCCCTGCCAGTGTTGGCAGCGGTGGCTGCACCGCCGGGTTTCGGGACCTTGAGACTTTTATACAAGCCGGGCCGTGAATTGCGGGTTCGCACACCACCGGTCACCACCACCTGGACCCCAACAGCCTCCTTGCGGATGAAACAAGAGCGAGCTAGCGAGTACAGCGATTTCAGGAGCGAGTATCATGGCTAACCACAGCTGGCGGCACAGCCCTGCTGATGAAAGAGAAGTGTGTTAGCGAGTATGGTGATTACAGGAGCGAGTTTCATCGTTACCAAAGCCCTGCGGGTGAGAGAGAGGGAGCGAGGGAGCGAGTATGGTATTTTTTCCCGGAGTGAGCAAGTGATCCGAGAACACATGGATCTCTGTATGAATTCGTATGATGTCTTTGTTTGCTTTTTTTATGTAATGTGTTTGTGTGTGTGTGTGCGAGCGTGCCTAAAGATAAAGAAAGGATAAGAGATCGTGACTTCTGAGTTTGGTTTATGCCTGGGGGTCTGTTTCGAGGCGAACCTGCGGTCTCTCCAAGGACATTAAATAGCAGTTAGCTAGCTAGCTAGCTGGCTGGACACACGGTCTCCAAGGACATAAGCAGGTAGCTTGCTGGCTGGCTGGACACACTGCAGAATATATATAGTTTATTGTTTTTGTTTTTTTTTGACCGTGCTTTTCCATTACAGAGTCAGGTGTGAGGCCGCGTAGATTTGAGAAACAAAAGACTAACAAGACAGACCTTCCCATTGATATATGTAAATATTTTGTATTTTGTAGTTGTGTAGAAACTTGTTGTACGAGTTGCGCTTAGAATACTTGAAATATCGACTTCAGAAGTTTAAGGTTTGGGGATGCAGGGAGAGAGGGAGGGGGTGGAAGTTAATGCAGATGCCAAATTGTTATATATATATATATATATATATATATATATATATATATATATATATATATATATATATATATATATATATATCAGCCGTCATAGGTTAACGTTGGATGTTAATGTTAACCAGGTTAGTAATATACAGAGTGACGACTGGTGTTGCCCTTGTTGTCGTTGGCTTGCCACACGCCATTCTCGAGGTCGGAGGAGCAAAGTGTGTAGCGTCTCGTGATGATGTGCTGGCCCCCTACCGACGTACCCCCGCCCGCCTCACACACACACACACACACACACACCCTCCCTCCCTCCAGCATCCTCACGTCGAGTGTTGGCAACCGTGAGAGCGTTTACTGTTCGGTACCACCACGTACCACTGCCATCATCCCCACCACCCCCAGTACATGCTTGCATTTTCACACTCCCCATCCTCCTCCCCCTCCTCGACACGCGTGTGTTTGGCACCGGGGCATCCCTCCCCCCGATCCTTGGCAGACGAGGGGGACTCTCCTGGCTGCTGCAGCCACCGCCCTTGGCCGGATGCCATGAACTTGCAGAGCTCCCGCGCCGTCCCCGCTGGGAGTTTCGTCATTGGGCATCAATGTGCGTCGAGGAGTAGAGTGGAGTTTTGCCGGATAGTATTTCTGAATGGATGGGCACCATTATATCCCACCCCCACCCACCGTTCCTCTTTCTCTGTTTGTACCCCACGTCAGTTTGCTTGCGAGGTGGTTGTGTGTTTGCATGCATGGCTGTAAACAGGGTGTCGAGGGAGAGACATTGCTTGCGTGCTGGATAGAACGCACCATAGACCCAGTGGCCTGGTAGGCACGGAGGGTCGAGGAGCGCGGTCGTGGAGGAGTGTGGGCTGTACTTTTCAAGGCTGCGTGTCTCCGGATTTCTGACCTCCAGCGTGCGGGAGATGGACCGAAAGGCTAGCCGTAACGAAGAGGGTTTATGCATCCCCCTCTCCGTGTCTCGTGCACCGAGCGTCGCCCAAGGTCGTCACCACCCATCAGGTGTCGTGGAGAGGGGTGGGCTAAGGGGGGGTCGCCGGCTCTTAGGTAGCTTGGGTGTTGGTGAGAAGTTGTGGACATCGGAGGCAAAAGAAGGAGAAAAAAAGAAAGGTGGAAAAGTGTGTTGTGAGGGTGGTTCACCAGGAATGGGGTGGGGATTGTCCTACACGGGTGGTGGGCCTAGTTGAGGAGGAGGGGGAGTGTTACCATCCTCATGCCGTGGTCACCTCATAATATTTTTCAGCTCACGTTGCCAACGCCTACCCCGTTTTTCTTGGTACATATTCCTGGTGACCTTCACCTCATCATCCCACGACCTCCAGTTTTCCCTCATTTGACTGCGGAAATCGACTTGGGAGACCGATAAAGGGGGGTAATTATCAAATTAAGTTGCAATTTCCCCCATACTTCATGGAGTTCCTTCGAATTCCTGTTATGTTTTCGTTGCACGACTCCACACTTAGTTGAGGGTGTGTTCTTTCTAGAGACGCCGAGAAAGTTACTTGGCTCACGACAGTAACTCCTATACTCTGTTTCCAAAATAATTGACCAATATCCTTGGCAAGACAGAAATTGCTGACAGCTGAGGTGATATATTTTCGGGAAGATATTATATTGAGCGTGAAGATTTTGCCGGCTGTATGGTAGGTATGAAGAAAAATGTTGGGGATGAGTGGTTATACCTCTGAACAATACCATTCCACCGTTCAGGCTGTGATGGTTGCCAGGGAGGATGTTGTCGTCAACGATGGAGGGAGTTTTAATGGTAAGGGAGGACATGGAATCGTGGAGGAAGTGTGTGGTAACCATGGAGCTGGCGGTGTCTGGAGGGAATGGTGTCTGTGTGGGAGGGTGTGGCAGCTGAGGAGGGAGGGAATGATGGTGATACGAGCTTGTTGTCGGAGCGTTTGCTCAGTGTAAGTCCTACGTAGTGTCCAGGGGTTAGTGGCCAGCCGGTCAGTGGCACCCAGCACTCCGCAGGCGCAAGCAGAAAGGGGTTCGATTGTACAAGTAAATTAAAAAGAGATATATGTTACCGAGGGACTAAAAGTCATTCATAGACTTAATGCAAGAGCTTATTTAATCAAGCGCAGCACCGGTGACTGAATCGTCCAACAGTTGCCGAGGCATATATATATATATCCATTTAGAATTTTTATGAATTAAAAGTTACATTGGTATATTTGGTACTTTAAGATTTGTTTGAATGCTTATGTGGTAGCACCCTTATCGTATATATCTTTTTGTACAATTATTATTGTTACCAGCAAGTGATCAGACCTTTGGTGTGTGTAGGGCAAACTTCAGCGAAAGTTTTGTGACTTATCATTATAGATTTGATTATCTATGTCCCGCTGCACTGTGCTTGCATGACCCTAGTCTTGTATTTTAGTTCGTTTCAAATAGGATAACTTTTAAACCCCCTGTATTATATTAAGCTTGACCTAAGCTGTCAAGTTAACTTGATAGCTTGACTTTAAATGACCTCCCCTGTTGCCTTGACATCTTTCCTTGAATGTATATGACCTCAACTGCCAAGTGGTTATCTTGACAGTATATGACTTCAAATATCAAGTTACCGTTGATATCTTAGCTTGAATGTATATGATAACTGTCAGGTTGAAGATTACACCACTGAATCTTGATGCCCTAAATGTATAGAATGGTTTTGAGAACATGGGGGTGATCTAGGTTAGATTAAATTGATTTCAGGCAACATACGTAAGGTGTTAGTTGCTGAAACAGGTGAACACTATTGTCGCCAATATTGATACACAAAGGTTCCCCCTCTTAAACCACACATACGATGTCATTATTGACCTCAAACAACCTTTTGTGTTAAGGTTGACTTAATAGTATTTTAACATTAAAAGTAAATGAGTCTGAATACTTAGGTTTTCTGTTCTGCAAGCCTCGGAGAAGCATTCACATAACCTAAATTACTTTTATGTAAATTTAGTAAGGGATTTCGTTCTATTTTTCTTCTTCAAGTGTCCAGTTTGAAAAAAGGAGAAATTGGGGCTTTGAATTTATTTGCCGTTGATGTTTTGGTAACGAGGTTTTCCTTATAAAGTCATCAGCTTGCCATTTTCCTGGGCGAGATGGGCAGGAAATAACTCGGTAGCTGACTGGCTGGCTGGTGGCTGCCGCCGCTTGGGGCGCCTACGATTTCTCTCTATTTTAGAGAAAGTTTTGTTAATATTTGCTGCATTCGGTAATAAAGGTTTACGTGAAGGCCGAATGTGATCAGAGGAGTATGGTGTGGCCGTAGCCGCTCTCACACCTCGCTTTGTTCACAGTTGTAAATATGTTGTTACATATGCCCCGTGCGGTATCCGCAGAATGTGTCAGTTTGTGGAGGCGATGAACGAGTGGTCGGCCGGGAGGGAGGGAGGTAGCGCCAGACGCCTCCCTCATTCCCCCATTCCTCCTCCTCCTCCTCTTCATCTCTCTCTCTCCTGTAATTATCCTCCATGCAAGCAACGGTAATAGTTAATACCAGAATATCATAGTAGTGTTTTTGACGTGTTGTTTGTAATACACCTCGTCGTAAACTGTCACACTTGAAACTAACATATTAACACGAAAATGCTGTGCTCAATATTGATTCTGTGCATAACCTCGACCCAATCCGCCGCTCTGAGAAAGTAAATTATGATAAGGTGTGTGTCTGTAATATATGCGTCAACAAAAGTACAGGCGAATCCTGTATACTTGTACCTTGCCTTGGCCTTTCCAGCGCCGAAATGCATCTTCCTCGGTGTTTACAGACGCCCGCCATGTTGGATATGACAACTGCCAGGTCTAACGTAGCTGCCAGGAGTCATTAAGTCCGTCAGACGCCATGTTACATCCACCAACTCAAAGATATCTTACAACACCTTCTTCAGGTGGTAAGGATATTTCTAAGACCACTTACACCCTCACTGTGCCAGTAGCCAGTGACGGGTCACGACTCTACGGACGCAAAGCTGCAACTGTGTAACATTTGTTACAAATTGTGTTATTTGGTTGTTGTTTACAACACAGGCAGTTCCATATGATAAAAGAGAGGTTGGTAAAACAGTGATTTGTTCTATTGATGACATTATTCTTAATGTTTAGGAACACATGAATATTACTCGTCATTTCTTTATTTATAATATTAAAGTTTTAAGCTCTTTGAGAATATAACTCAACAGATTTTTGTAAAATACTCTTCTTTAAGTCCTTGACCCCAACCCACCCACCCCTACTCTGTTTATAGATCCGGGACATTTCTTAGTAAGCAGAATTGATTACTTTGGTACAGTTATCGGACAACAGAGTTAAGTAATATTTCCGGAAACAACAATGGCCACCGCTGGACACAAGAAGCATGGGTCTTCAGAGTGTCTTAATTAGTATCCCCTCGCTCACTCTCGCTTGGAATTCTTCAGAATTTTTTACAGAAAACTAGACCAGTTATTATTCTGTTAGCTGTATTGCGTCACAGAAGAATCCTCTTACACTCTCCTTGTCCTCTTCCTTAACTTTCATGGAAACGGAGATTTAGGGTTAGTTGGTTGATTAAAGATGGTATTTAGGCCAGCTCAACTGCCAGGGTAATTAAGATCGTCAGCGCATGTTTATAACTACAAACTTGAGGTCGTTTATAGCATCATCAGGTGTTTAAAGATAATTCCAACACCAAATACTCTTTCACTGTGCAAGTATTTGGCCCTTGCCAAGAGTTAGTCACATCTTTCCTCAATGCTTTATGCTCCTGTTCTCTTATAGGCTCCCCTATTGCAAAACAGAGGGGCAATATATTGGTCTTGCCTCCTTGCGTGAGGTGCAGGCGGGCGGGCACGCACACACACACACGAACGACCCGCACATATGTAGACGACGTCTCGAGAAGTACTGAGGGATGATTGCCTCACGGACCAGTCCTGTACCGCGGACGCCCGCCGCGCACCAAGTTCTGCACCCGATGAAGTTTTCGCAGCTGGATGATCAAAGGTCAACAGGGGTTACTCTAAACAGTTGTAGCTTCTGACTGGGAGATGGTTTTTAAGGCCAAGCTTGTGCCATAGGAAAACTGCATCCATTACTCTACGCCTGATTATATTTTCAAGGTCGAGGGGTTATAGGTCAAGGTCATAAAAGTTATGTTAATGAAACCGGTATTAGACACTTGTTTACAAATTTTGAGTGACTGGATGGGAATCAGACAAGCTTGAGCGTGGAGGTCGGGGGTCAAAAGTCTGCTGCAAACAGGGTTAAACAAAAATGTATCTGATTAATGATGTACACCATAGCTTTTAACTGTGTGATTAGATATTGACCACAATTCTCGTAAGCTCTAGATCTGATCAGGTTTTCGAGGTCAAAAATCAAGGTCACAAGGTCATGTGTACACGGTGGTTGAACATCTGCTTGTATAAATGTCGCTTGTTCTTTTTAACAGCATGAAAACAGGTTTTATTGAAAGTAATTAGAATTTAATACTCAGGGACTGAGTAATACTTGTATTAGAGTGAGGTGTGGGAACCTACAGTGTGTGGGAAGAGAAGGCAGGCAGGCGTGTGGGGTTTTGATTGTCAGGTTAAAACTGGGAGTCAGCGGATTTGAGTTTACCCCAAAATAGAAGGAAGATGAAAGAGAAAGAGGCTAGAGTAAATACTTTAA
Organism: Panulirus ornatus; assembly: GCF_036320965.1. Lineage (NCBI taxonomy): Eukaryota > Metazoa > Arthropoda > Malacostraca > Decapoda > Palinuridae > Panulirus > Panulirus ornatus. Next base: position 61,300,717 of record NC_092233.1, read on the forward strand.
AGCATTTAGAAGGATTAGGAGAAGCGGTGCGCGGGGTCACAGGTCAAAGTTCACCGGATTACCTTTTGCGAAATGCTACTGTTTTATATGTACACAGTATCTGAAGACTTTGTGGATGGATATGAATAAGAAATGCACCATAGATGCTACCTCAAACTGTGTGTGTCATCATAAAGTTAAGGGTCAAAGATTAAGGTCATGTGTGTTACAGTGCAACTAAATATTTGTGTACACGAGTTTTTTTAATGAGTGGGTTTAAGACACGTAGACCAAAAAATGTACGTGCCATACTCTGTAAAGTTCTGCGTATCCCCTAAGCGTTTGGCGTCGCGGCGGTCAAAGGTTATAGGTCGTGTACTGGAATACCAACAGATACTCATGCATGGTGTCTCCTAGGATCGGGGTGTTTCTCGGTGAAGTTCGGGGTCGCTGTATATTTTTAAGTAGCTTTCAGAACGGCCGAAATGTACCCCCAACAGAAATATGTCCTCTGGGGTAAATTGGATTCTCTTCCGCCTCTGTTTCAGTCATATTTGGCTGAGATATTTTTGCGAACTATATATATATATATATATATATATATATATATATATATATATATATATGTGTGTGTGTGTGTGTGTGTATTTATGTATATTTATATACGGCTTTTTTCTATATTGTATTCAGAAGATTTTGTCTCGTTGTTGTTGTTGCTGTAATCCTGCTCACTTCTGAGCACGACGATACGACCCTTGAGCAGAGTAGGACGACCCAGGGGAAGAGGGGGGACGACCATCCTAGAAGGGGGGAGGAGGTGGTCGTATGCCGTCGTGCTTAAAGGTTAGAGTCAGGAAGTGACAGGAGTCGCATGACACAGCAGCAGCGGCGGCGGCGGAACCTTGGGCTGGCATTGATCGCGAGGGTTAGGCTGGAGGTGCGATGTTCGCTTGATAGTGATTCTAGCACAGAGACCCCCCTCCCATCCTCCTCCTCCTCCTCCTCCTCCTCCTCCTCCTCCCACGGATGCACTGACGCTCCCTTGGTGCTGTGAATGGGGCGAGGAATGGCGCTCACGCTCTCCCTATGTCGATGGACGAGGAATGACATACTCTCCCTCTTTGCCGAGGAACCCAAGCTTAATGAGAGTTATGGTTATTCAAACGAGACGTAGCGATTAAAAGCCTGTGAAAATAGCATGTCGGTGAAGCGCAGGAAATCGCCCCTGTTTTCATTAGCCAATTATCGGACGATTATCATGTCATGCATGGACGGTCAGGGAGTGGCTATCCTCCCAGGGCGAAGGCGTCCCGTGCTGTAGTGAAGTTAACAGTCACGTGACGACCATCGTTCCCAGGGTGTATTTGTGCCTTGTGGTGGTGAAGGTAACGGTCACGGGACGGCTACCGTCTCAGGGTGCAGGTGTCTAGCGTGGTGGTGAAGATAACGGTCACGGAACGGCTATCGCCCTATGGGTATAGGCGTCCATTGCGGTGGTGAAGATAACGGTCACGGAACGGCTATCGCCCTATGGGTATAGGCGTCCATTGCGTGGTGAAGTTAACGGTCACGGGACGGCTATCGCCTCAGGATGTAGGTGTCCAGTGCGGTGGTGAAGTTAACGGTCACGGGACGGCTATCGTTCCCAGGGTACAGGTGCTATCGTCCTAAGGGAGCGCAGTCTCTCCAGAAGGCTAATTGTGTGTATCTTCAAGACCCAGCAGTATTTATACATTAAGTGTATACGATATTCGTATTTGTATTCAACCCAGGCTCCCATGGTAGTCGTAATTCCTTCTTTATGTCACAAGTAAGAGAGAAGCTTGCGTCATTATTGTGGTCGCCGAACCCTTCATCAAGGCTAGCAGGTCTGCTGCAAAGGGGTGGATGGAGCGGCCCTGCTGTCCTTTACCCACTTGCTGTGGCTCAAGTGGGATCCGGGTCTTGAAACATTTATTCCACCAAAATGCCAGGTAGCGCACTTGGTTGTAGGTGATTTGATTACATCATATAGCAAGACGTTTTTCTTTGATGCAGGCGCTTGAGACGTGTGTGTGTGTGTGTGTGTGTGTGTATATATATATATATATATATATATATATATATATATATATATATATATATATTTTTCTTTTCTTTTAAACTAGTCGCCATTTCCCGCGTTAGCGAGGTAGCGTTAAGAACAGGACTGGGCCTTTTTTGGAATATCCTCACCTGGCCCCCTCTGTTTCTTCTTTTGGAAAATTTAAAAAAAAAAAAAAAAAAAACGAGAGGGGAGGATTTCCAGCCCCCCGCTCCCTCCCCTTTTAGTCGCCTTCAACGACACGCAGGGAATACGTGGGAAGTATTCTTAATCCCCTATCCCCAGGGATAATATATATATATATATCGGTGTCACCGAACTTTGCCTTCTCGAGGTTACATAGGGAGTGAAAAATCTCCTTTGTTGAGGCTGTATCATTAGTCTCTCATCAGAGAACGTCTCGCTCCAAAGGAGTTTGGATTTACTTGCTACAGTGCAACCTTGGGCCGCAGCGACCTTTAGAAAGAAAAGGTCGTGTGCAACACCTCGATTCTTTCATGAAGATTTAGGCCCGGGGTAATATTTGCAAATAAACGAAATGTGAGAGTATATATTTACATGTGTGCTTCACACACACACATGCCAATTAACACAGCCAAAAGAAAGTTGGCATGGGAGGATGTTTTTTTCATGTGGCCAGAGATCTTCAACCCAACCTCGGGTCCGAGACCCGCCAACACCACTATCAGCTCTGCTACCACCAGGGACACATCAAGTGTACCCGTGTATTTAGGTGGTGGTAAAACCGTCGGCATGGGCTTCCGTGATAAGAATTGATATCGTAAATATTTATAGTCTGAATTGACTTTACAGTTGTACAAATTAAGGACTGCAGAAAGATATGAAATGTAGCGAAGAAACGCACAAAAGGACGATATATATATATATATATATATATATATATATATATATATATATATATATATATATATATATATATCATCATCAGGAAAGTAGTATGGAATTTCAGACATGTCTCAGAATGCTCAAGACGCAACTGTAGGACGAAAGAATCACCACCAGGGGGTAGAACAGACGTCTCATTTGCCTCCTCCCCCAGAATCGTGCCTCCGTTGGGGTGTGGGCGAAGCCAGCTCGTCATAGATATCAGATATATACGTATCGACTTCATGTAATTGAGCCACAGATGATATATTTTTCATCAGGATTTACTGATGAGGGGTTATTAGAAGCAAACGTGAATTGATTATAGGTTTTAGTTCGCATTACTTTCCTGTTAAGGTGACTCACTGGTGTCATTAATGTGGTGGAATACTTTTTCTCTTTCGTGGAATTGCAAGTATTGCTTGGTGAGACGCGAGGTTGAGCAAGTGCTGTCTGGTAAGACAGTGGGTTTAAGTACAAGTGTTGGCAGGTAGAGTCACTGGGTTGTTTAAGCAAGCGTCGGATAGAGAGAAAGCGTCAGACAGGGTTGGTAGGTGAGACTGTGGGTTGAGGAAGTAGTTGTTGGCATGTTAAGCCCAGTGTTGTCCAAGGGTTGGCAGGCGAGACATTGGTTTGACGACGAGGCGTGGCGTGGACTACAGACACTGTTTGGCGGTCGACCTTGAGCACTTGTGTAACGGACTCCGCTCGGACCGCCGAAAGAATATCATATGTTAGTAGTTATGACGGAAAGAATGCCCCTTCAAGGTTTATTCCCGAGAGGCATCATTCCTTGAGAAATTAATTTTAGGTTTGGACACTCGATTGTTTCGTGAAGGATTTTGCTGTAGGAAAGACTAGCATGTATGTGGTTGGGTTAGGGTAGGTCGTCCACTTGCTTGCGATGTCGTAGCCTAGTATTATTGCTTCTGACCGAAAAGCATTCTAATGTGCGGGAATTATCCTGCATTAGCGACTGAATGGACTAGAGCATCATTACTTATGTAAGTTTAATGTCGCCGCGGAAGGTTGTTGTTGACATCTTGATTTTTTATTGTATTGAGATGAAATGTCGCTATACTTAACAAATTCAACGTCAGGTTCAATACCTTTCGTCTCTTTCATCAGCGTGTACAAAAATAAGTCATTTCCACGATGCGTCCCGTAGTTATAATTACTTGCGGATGTATTTTCTCTAAAGTGTGGTGTGTGTGTGTGTATGTTTAAGCTGGTTGTGTATATCAAAGCTCGTCTGGTTTCTAGTTATGAGCGCATACTCCGGAAGCTTAAGCGAGCTATCAGCTGCAGGCGTCCATATGTCTGTGTGGCTGCCTGCCCATGGCCGACATGGCTGTCTGCATTATCCTTGGTGCTTATTCCGAAATTGGTCAAGGAGGTCTATTCAGGCCACATTTTATTTATTTTTTGTTACACTCTATGAAGGCCTTATGATGATAGTTTACGTTTTTGGGTCCTGTTTTAAAGGAGGTAACGTTGAATGTTATGGTATGAGTCCTTTGCCACGAGCCATTCTTGTATAACCCTAGGATCCACTGCTACAGTAGACGCCAAATCCTGGCCCTAGGATCCTGGATTTAAACTTTAGGCGAGGAGTTGAATCGTTAAGACTTAATTATGTTCGTGTGTGTCTGTGTGTACCAGTTGGTGGGCAAAGCCGACACTAACAGTTTCCTGTTACTCGTCTTGTCTCCTGGTCCAGAACTCGTCAACTTGGTGCAAGGCCATTCAGTATCGTCTTTCGTCCAGCTCCCACACTGACGTCTAACGGGAGAACGTTGCTGACTATGGCATTAGTTAGACTAAGTCTAGTTAGGAGTAGAGACGCTTTTAACATTGACCTTTATGTCCAGCATATGATGGTATTAATAGGGAGTACCACGATGGTCATTCTAGGCCTTCCAGAGGAATGATTAGTGGAAGGAACAGCTATCACGTTTGCTGGGCTTTCCCACTACAGAAAATTTTAAAAGCTCAGGCTAGGCTTCCTCGGGCTAGGAATGATCAGTGGAAGGAACAGCCATCTCGTAGGAGGGCATTCCCACTACAGAACATTGTAGGAGCTCATTTGGAGACGAGAGGATGGATCCCATGATCTATTGAGTTGAACTGTGTAGTATCATTGTCGTGAGAGTGAAGTACATTACGGTTCATAATGGTTGGATCTCGCCCAATTGCTGTATTCTGTTCATTTATATATGATAATTGTGTTTTTTCTGTAGTGAATGAGCAGGTTGATGTTACTAACAGGTGATATATATATATATATATATATATATTACTCCAACACCAAGGATTCGAACCAGGACCTTTTGCGTGGTAGCTGGGAACACTAACCGCTCGGCTATGCTACCATGCAAAATGTTCGGGTATAATGTTATATGAAAAGTGCGCGTTCATATGCACTATATTCGTGTGTGTGTGTGTAAGGGGAGCTGATGCTGGACATGTTGTTGGGCACTCTGTCAGCTTGTCCACACATGAGTTCTCGAAGAACACGAGGACTGACCTGGCCAGTATGGCAATATACAGAGTGAGCGTTGAGACACATGATGTTGCAGGATCACCGGTAAAGCTACGTGCGGCCGGCAGCTTAGGCCGGGTGTCGGGAAGGCATCGCTGCCGGGCGAACGATACAGGCTTGAGGCGAGGTGGTGCCATGATGTGACAGCCGGGAGGCCGAACTCCTACACCCGCATACCGGAAACAAACTCCCCTCCTCCGCCTGTGGCGGGAAAGGGTGACGAGTCGCGGACATCGGTGTGCAATCGATATTTGTGTATATATGGTGAGTGAGATAACCGGGGAACGCTTTTCGCGTAGGCTCTTTTTAGTAGTGCTTCCTATGCAAGAGATAAGATTTAAGCTACTCACATATATGCTTGGTAAAGCTGTTACGTTTCCAGAGGCAAGAACAGATTGTTCCTTTTAGCGGCAAGAATGCATTTTTTATAGCTGCCTTTGTAGAGTGTGTCTGTAGATGCTTATATCTGTAGATGGCAGGTGCTGCTTAGCTTATGGCGTAAAAATGATAGCTCATTGTAAGACAAATTGTTTTCGTATATATATTTGTTTTTTTTTTTTGGAGATTGAAGGCTTTCGGTGACGTACATTAACAGGCATTTTGGTAATAAGGGTGACTCGGTCCCGTCATTTGGTTCAGTTTCACTCAGATAGAGAAATTTGGTAGAGTTTATGTTAGTTGGTTTCAAACTATCATCAGTAAAGCGACACACGAAGGACACTTCCAGCCAAAATTATGACGATGATGCGCTCCATATAGAGCCAGATTGGTGGTGATTTCCAGATAAGTCAAAGTGACTAAAACTAACCGACGATGTAACAGGAAATTCGTGTACCCAAAATAACTCCGACGCATGATTTAGCAGGAAATGCACGTACCCAAAGTAAGCAGACTCGAAGTGGAGCAGAAATGGAAGATTGTCCACCCGTACGTTGTTATGCAGGACGGTACGATAACTTTTGGTGCGCTACCCTTGCTCATCCATGGAATCTACTCCATTTGGATTTACTTATTTCTTACGCTTAGTTTGCAGGTAACAGCCAGGTCTACTCGTAGCCAGGGATCACCAGATCTCTTAATGTGTGTGCAGCTGTATCGAGTCATTTTATCCCACCTGTATATCTTAACTACCTCAACGAAATCTTATCAGACATATTGAAGGAGGGGAAAAAATACAGATAGGAATCCTGATTACCAGGTATTATAACCTGGTATAGCAACAGTGATTGTTCTGTCAGATGTTACTGGGAATCGAGTGATGTGTGGACAGAAAGGATATAAAATGGACCGGAAGAGCCAGCCACGCGTTTACACCTCTCCGCTCCCTGCAGCGCAGCGCACTGGTTCGAATCGGTCTATCGGAAAGAGACGTGTTCGAATCGGTCTATCGGAAAGAGACGTTATATGCTCGGGAACGCTCGGTATTCTATCGGGAATGCCTTACATCTATCGGTGGTGAGCACGATTTTTTTTTCTTTTTTTTTTAAACCATAAGACCATGGCTCACGTCACGACGGCGTCGCGCTTTGGCGTGGCAACACAAAGCGTGGGGCTCTGCTGGTGACAACCCCCCCCCCAAGGAATGTCTGTGTCTTGATAGGGTTTACATAGAACTGGGTTAGGGTGGGGTGGGCTGGATGTTGCCGTGGTCGTTGTTCGCCACAGACGTCACGTCACCTGTCCGTTGACGAGTGTGGTGGCCAGCTTTCCATTCCTCCGACAGGTGTGATGGCCAGCTTTCTCTCTCTCTCTCTCTCTCTCTCTCTCTCTCTCTCTCTCTCTCTCTCTCTCTCTCTCTCTCTCTCTCTCTCTCTCCCCGACAGGTCCTGGGTTCTGGAGGTATCTCCACCCTCGGGCCGAGACGCCGCAAGCGGCAGCGGCGACGGCATCAGCAGAGAGGACGATCCTGAAGTCTTGATATATATATATATATATATATATATATATATATATATATATATATATATATATATATATATATATATATTTCTTGGTGCTTGATACAGACGCTGAGAGACTGAGGTCCGTGGTGGCTGGCCGAAGCGGTACATGACGCCATGCTTGTGCTTGGGTAGCAGACCTCTTCGACTCCCATTCCTAGAGTGTGAGGCAGCGCCAGGAATGTCATCATAGATTCTGTAATAATGGCCGCTTGGCCCGTAATCGGAAGCGAGACTCTTGTCACGTCACTCCCTTACGACCGATCCAGAAGGTCGTAGACTATTCGGAGTTTAACTCCATCGGTACGACTCCGGAGTACGACTGTACGACCCCTTAGTTGTGATACCATTTGGCATTAAGGGTCAAGGGGAATAGCCACCGTAAGATGTAAACACGCGCACATGGGTCACCACCTTGGTTACAAGAGGCAAGCAGAGCAGCAGGAGGAGGAGCAGAATCTACTGCACCTCCTCATCTTAAAGTGTTCGCCAGCCACCCACCACTTGAGGGTGTCATTGTGATAAGAAAGGTTATCATTGGAACCTCGTGGTGGGGAGGTCCAGTGTGATCAGTGTTAGACCCCTCACACTGACCATCTTGCCACCAGGGGTCTTTCAGCTGTAGTATACTGAGTGTGGAAGATTTTCTTCCAAGATGAATGTCTCTTCGTGACATTTGTCAAAATTTGGGAGAAAAAAAAAGGTGGCACGTAGTTCAGTGTTTTAGTCTTTCCCATGAAATAACTGCTGGAGTTTTAGTAGTTGTGAGGAGTAGGCAGTTACAGGTGCCAATGCTGAGTATGAACAAGTCTTTCAATATGTTGTTACAGGGACCGCTGTTGAGTGTGACCAAGTCTGTTCAGTGAGTTGTTACAGGGACCACTGTTATGAACAAGTCTGTTCAGTGGGTTGTTATAGGTGCCACTGTTGAGTATGAACAAGTCTGTTCAGTGGGTTGTTATAGGTGCCACTGTTGAGCATGAACACGTCTGTTCAGTGGGCTGTTATAGGTGCCACTGTTGAGCATGAACAAGTCTGTTCAGTGGTTTGTTACAGGGACCACTGTTGAGTATGACCAAGTCTGTTCAGTGGGCTGTTATAGGTGCCACTGTTGAACATGAGCAAGTCTCTTCAGTCCTGAACGTCCTTGTGTTAGTGTAGCAGGAGGGACCCTCAAGCTCTTTTCATGTGGACTTTGTATTCCACACCAGTGCCTCGTATCTTTTGCGTCGCCCACCTACTACGCCCGCCAGTTAGGCTGACTGACCGACCGTACGAAAGCGTCCGGCCCACCGTACAAGTATTTATCTCTTCCATGACGTATATATATTTATATACGTCTCTCCCCTTCCGTCGTAACGTCGTAGTCTCAGCACCGTCGTGGGAACTCACGGGGCGATGTCTTGCAGAATGCGACACTCTATTCCCGAGTCTGTGACGTGTTTATTTAGTCGAACTCTCGTCATCACACGGGTTTTCCCCCCCATACAGTATATTATGAGGGGTACGGATCCATGCATGGAACGTAGGGGTGTGTGTGGTAGGGGGGATGGTTGGGGTGTTTATATATTTAGGGAAGACCCAGCGCGTGGGTGGGGTGGCGGGTGGGAGAGATTTGGACGTGCGCACGTGCAGACAGGTCCGAAAGAGACTGCGCGTTCAGCAGGCGGACCATACTCTACATCTCCGGAATTAGACTTAGCGGATGATGGTGAGGTTAGGTTCAAGACGATGCGGTTTTGCAGCGTTCGAACGCGTTCCCATTAAGTTTTGTTTCGTGAACGATTACAGTTGATACTGCGTTATCAAGTGTGTATTAAGACCCGTCTTGTTATCAGAGCTATGTATGTCGTCCTGTCTTATCATATATATGTACCAGCCCGTCTATATTGAATGAAATGGGATCTGTGGGTCAGAGGAACTAGTCTCAAATATCAGATTTTTTTCCGGAAAGTGACGGAGTCCCTGTATATTTGGGTCTTGAAGTTGTGTTTGTGTGTCCCCAGGTTGTATGTACGTAGTTGTATGTGTGTGATCTCTGGTTGTATGTATGTCTCTTAGTTGTATGTATGTGTCCTAGTTGAATGTATGTGTTCTCTGGTTGTATGTATGTCCTTTGTTGTGTAGTCCTTTGCTATGTAGTTGTATATGTATGTATCCTGTAGTTGTACATTCGTGTACAGTAGTTGTATATATGGGTGTCATGTAGTTGTATGTATGTGTCCTGTTGTCGTTTCTTTTTTCCCCATCCACGCCCACGTCTTCCTCGACCCACAGCTGATCCGCTGGTGTGTAGGTTTCCTCTCCACTCGGCTGTCTGGTCTGCGACCAGACCGTACACACTCGGTCTGTGTAGAAGAGGTCCCGTCTGTTCTGTGTGTGTGTGTGTGTGTGTGTGTGTGTGTGTGTGTCGCGCCATGTCTCGGTCTGTATATATTATGACGGACTCGACTGCATGGCTTAAAGATCCCGTTTTTAGATAGTGAGAGTATTTTACTCCCGCAGCGGTGAGGTGGATAGAGTCGTCCCCCCCTTCCCTTCCTAGATTGTGCCCACGGCAGAGTCTGGGGAGGCATAAATTTCCTCTATTACCCATGCACTTCATGGATACACCAAGCCGCCGTGTGACGAGAACGCGATTTCCCGTCTAGATTTGAGTGGTAATGGCGCAAGGCGGAGGAGGAAGGGGGGAAATTTACCCGCGCGAGGGCAACGCGTTCGATTCCCTCAATCCCCCCGCTCTCTCTCTCTCTCTCTCTCTCTCTCTCTCTCTCTCTCTCTCTCTCTCTCTCTCTCCCCTCCCACGCGCATGCCACGGCTTATGGAGAAGTCGAGGAATTTATTCCATCGAGGTTGATGAGGCGGGAAGGCGCGCGCGCGTGTGCAGGTTGTGTGAGAGAGGGGCGGCGAGGGCGTGGGCCAGGAATGTGTGAGTGTGAGGTTATTGGTATGAGGATTGCCTCAATTGGCGCCTGCAGATGTATCCTGCCCCTGTGTGTGTGTGTGTGTGTGTGTGTGTGCACCCTAGGGAATGCGAGGGGTGGGGTGGGGGGTCAGGGTTCGATCCCTTACATATATCCCAAATGGATTTTTGTCTGAAAATTACATATATCCCAGTGGCTCTGTTCCTGAAGTCACGGACATCCCAGTGGATCTGTTGCTGAAGTCACGGACATCCCAGTGGATCTGTTCCTGAAGTCACGGACATCCCAGTGGATCTGTTGCTGAAGTCACGGACATCCCAGCGGCTCTGTTGGTGAAGTCACGGACATCCCAGTGGATCTGTTCCTGAAGTCACGGACATCCCAGTGGATCTGTTGCTGAAGTCACAGACATCCCAGTGGGTCTGTTCCTGAAGTCACAGACATCCCAGTAGATCTGTTCCTGAAGTCACAGACATCCCGTTGATCTGTTCCTGAAGTCACGGACATCCCAGTGGATCTGTTGCTGAAGTCACGGACATCCCAGCGGCTCTGTTTCTGAAGTCACAGACATCCCAGTGGCTCTGTTCCTGAAGTCACAGACATCCCACTGAATCTGTCCCTGATGTGTTATCTTGTTGTTATTTATGGCGTAGTTATCTGCTGAACTGATTAGAGTCACGGGTTAGAGGAGTGCCTGCTTTTCCCCAGAATACGTAACTCTCCAGTCACGTGATGATGATATATATGTAGAAAAAGTGTTATCTTTGTACGCTTCTGGTGGCCAAGGTCGTCGCCTCCAGCGTTATCACCAACACTAATCGCTGTTGTGGGGGAGGGGAGGTGATGGTGGTGGTGGAGGTGGTGGCTTTGTTGGAGATAGTGTTGGAGATGACCGTTCGTCAGGGGGGAATTACTCAGTCATTATGTTCTTTCTACGTTGTTGGTGTTTGTGGTTGTGGTGGTGTTGGAGACAGTGTTGGAGATGACCGTTTGTCGGGGGAACTACACAGTTGTGGTGGTGTTGGAGACAGTGTTGGAGATGACCGTTCGTCGGGGGAATTACACAGTCATTATATTCCTTCTACATTGTTGGTGTTGTTGGTGGTTGTGGTAGTGTTGGAGACAAGTGTTGGAGATGACCGTTCGTCGGGGGGAGTTACACAGTCAATATATAGTTTTGACCTGCTCATGTGACGGGAGTGTTGGGTGTTACCGGGCTCCGCCTGCTCGTGTAAGGTTGCGACGCGGTTGATTAGACTCGCCTTCAGCGTGGCTCCTGTTTCTCGTCAGGAGGACGAGCGATCTCGTAGTAGAACTTATCACTCCCTAAGGAGTCTGTCCTTTCCCTGCTACTGATTGTGGCTCAGCCTCTATGCTGTGGCAGCCCCCTGTATAGGGGGTCCTGGGGCTTGATAATGATAATGATAATATTAATGATTGTATCAGTATTTTTATTGTATTGATTACTATATACTATATTATTAATAGTAATGATGATAATTATGATAATTATGATAATGGTAATGATAATAAATGATTTTAGTAAAACTATAATAGTGATAATGATAGTGATAATTAGAATGGTAATGATGATAAATGATAATAGTAAACTAATAATGATAAATGATAATAGTTAACAATAATGATAATAAATAATGATAATAATAATGATAATGAAAGTGTAACATTTATTTAAACAACCGTCAAACTTCTTGTTTTTGTTGACAGTAGCGTGATAGATAGATAGATAGATAGATGGATCACACAGGCGTCTGTACGCGTCCGTGTGTACAGTACGTCCGTGTGTAGTGTACGGCCTTGGGTGTCGTCCACTTCCTGGCCTCCACATACACGGCTGAACTCGGTGCTGGAGGTTTTTTTGTAACCGGCCTTGAAATACCGGCCTCGTGTAGACTTTGCTTTTTGTTTTATTTTTTCAGTTGTTCATTGCTAATTATATATATATATATATATATATATATATATATATATATATATATATATATATAGAGAGAGAGAGAGAGAGAGAGAGAGAGAGAGAGAGAGAGAGGCGAATTGATCTGAAAATTCGTGTTTTTTTTGTGTGTGTATCTTCGTCCAGAACGCTGTAACGTTTTCTGTGTGTTTGTTTCATGCATCATTTATTACTATATCAAAATATTCGCTATTTCCCGCATTTATGAGGTAGCGCTAAGAAGAGAGGACTGAGCCTTTGAGGGAATATCCTCACTTGGCCACCTTCTCTGTTACTTTTTTTTTTTTCTTTGGAAAAAAAATAACGAGAGGGTTTGGAGCGGGAGGGCTGGAAATCCTCCCCTCCTGTATTTTACTTTTCCAAGAAAAGGAACAGAGAAGGCGGCCAAGTAAAGATTTTCCCTCTAAGGCTCAGTCCTCTGTTCTTGACGCTGCCTCGTTAATGCGGTAAATGGCGAGTATTTAGAAATAATATGTATGTGTATATGTATGTATATATGTATGTATGTGTCTGTATGTATTCTTTGCTTGTGTGGCGAAGGATGGAAGTGTCCCAACCATAGTCGTGTTTGTGTGCGTCGCCTACGCCGCCCAGAACCGGAGTTCGAGCGTCGGGCACAGGTGGTCCTGGGGGCCAACGCGACGTTGTGACCAACCCCCGGGGGGAGGAAGGGCGGGGCTGAGGAGGAGTGGTTCTGCCGTGACCCCAGAGAGAGAGAGAGAGAGAGAGAGAGAGAGAGAGAGAGAGAGAGAGAGGCGTCTTCAGTTGCATGACAGAGGGGGCAGGTGTCGACTGGGCTGGCCTCCTTGACCTATATACCCCGGGCGGGCTTCCCCCCCCCCCCCTCTCTCTCTCTCTCTCTCTCTCTCTCTCTCTCTCTCTCTCATAGGGCAACACACCTGCTCCGTCCGTTACGCCCACTTTCAAGCGCGGCGAGATGGTGCTGGTCATTGAGCACGACGGTACCATCATTTGAACCCTGACGGTACGACCCAGCTACAATAACCATCCGAAACTGTGTTAGCCTGACCTTTGACCTGAACCCTTGAAGAGTCGGGTCAGAAGCCACACGCCATCACGCGTAAGGCTCGGACCATCATAAGAAAGAAGAGAGAAGGGGGCAAGTGAGGACATTCCCTCAAAAGGCCCAGTCCTCTGTTCTTGGCGCTACCTCGCTAACGCGAGAAATGGCGAATAGTATGAAAAAAAAGAAATCATATACACACACACACACACACACATATATATATATATATATATATATATATATATATATATATATATATATATATATCGGTGACGCCGACATAGGTTAATTTGCCAAGGAAGAGAATTACATATACACATTAATGGAAAATGGGACACGTGTTATTTGAAGCTTGATCAAGATTCGCCTCTGACTTAGCGCCTGAGTTGGAGTGCGTGCCAGGGGGTCATCCTTCACCCCGGCGCATCTTAGCAGCAGATTACACCTTCGTGTATGATCGGTAAATGATTCTGCGGGGAGTGGGCGTAACCCACTTTCAGGAACGCATTTTCTCTCTTTTCTTTTTTGTCTTGTGGGGTTTGGGGGAGGTAGGCAGTCACGAGCCAGATATTCAGTGGGACGTATAAGTTGTAGACTCTTTATCAGTGGTTGTGGTGCAGTATTCAGTGGGAAGTGTACCGGTTTTGTGCACACACACGCACACACGCCCCTCTGATTGATGCTGTCACAGCTTAAGATAACCTTACAGCAGGAGGCAATATCTTTTTTGGGGGGTGGGGGCAAACGTTAAATCATTGACATGTTTATTTCTATTGGGTTCCCCTGCATTCCTCCAGCCCGAACCTGACACTTTTGAGGCCAATCAGCGCGGCAAACAGGGTCAAGGTGAGGTGAGGCTTCGCCGGAATCTGTGTCGTGTGTCAGCGGGGGATTTTCGTCGACTTAATGTAAGGCGTCATGTGAGGTGAGGGGTCGTTTGACGCTCTCCACTTCCATGGGAAGAGAGGATTTCCAGCATCGCCGGTACCCGTGTGGTCACGGCGTACGCAAGGACACCACCGAGTGACAGATCCTTTCCATCCTGCAGCCTAGAGCCACAGGAGGTGGGCCAGATGGTCCGCCTGCACCGGTCTAACCACAGGTGGAGACGGATGGTCCGCGTGCACTGGTATAACCACAGTGCTATCACACTTGGGTAATACTCCTGTAGCAATGTTGCCCCCCCCCCCCCCCCCCTAAGAACAGAACAAGGTCGTCTACATCATTTTTTTTTTTTTTTCATACCTTGTTCTCGAGGCCAGCGTTGTGGTTGCGGAGGGTGAACAGAGCCAGCAGGCAAAGGGAAGGGGTGGTGTTGGAGTGGTTGGGTGGAGGTCATCCCCCTCCTGCTTCTCTGCTGACCCAGGAGAGCTGTGTGAGTCACAGCGCCTAGTACTAGGGACTCAGACGGTGAGGAGGAGGGGACTAGGGAGGTGTGATGACCCCCCTGAGGCCGCCGCCATGCACCCTAAGACCATCAGGTCTGCATCTCCGTGGATGGACCACCCCAGTCTGGACAGGTCTTCTCTTGGACTCTGGGACGGGCTAAGGGATAATGAGTACCGACCGTTCATCCTCCTCACATTGTGTAGATGGACGCTACTGGGGAGAAGATCTGACCTCATCGGCCATATTAATCTACTTCGTCGTTGCTCTTCGTGTCGTATTCCCGTCCATTCATCAAGCCCCCTGGTAAGTCTGGACATTTAGCGACCTCTGCTTCATGGACACCCCTCCGTCCGTCGGTAATTTGGTGTCGGACGTAGAGGGCCAGGCTTCATGGACACCGCTCCGTCCGTCGGTAATTTGGTGTCGGACGTAGTGTTACGGTCTTTTATTACGTTCACGACCTCGGGCAAGACTGTGGCGGCCCCTCTTTTGAAAGGTGGCTGCCCCGACCTTACCCACCAGGGCCAAAGCCGTACCCAGATCACACACACACACACACACACACACACACACACGCAAAGACAAAGGGAAAATATTTCCCCTTCACAAATTGGTTGGTACACACAAGCCTCATTTGCATACACACAAGCTTCATTTGCATACATCCACTTTGCAGCTGTCTTGCACAATGCGCGGATACCAAAGCTCCCCCTCCCCCCATAAGCATAGCCAAGTTCCCTGCTACTGGAAGTAGCGCAGCCATGAGCTGAAGGAGCCTCTGGAAAGGTCGTGGGTTACAACCAGGACTCTTAGAAAAGACGTCCTTGGGGGATAATCGTACATGAATTAGTAAACATGGGGCATGTGCGTGTATGGCTGTCGTTAGCATGGCACGGTATTGGATTTCTGATGAGTCTCTTGCTTACCCCATATCCTCACCTCCAGGTTTGGCTCTGCTTGAACTGGCGGAGTAAGGCGTGATGCAAGGAGAGAGAGAGAGGGAGGTGGAGATGTAGGTAATCAGTCCAAGGTTTACAGAAAGTTGGAGCCAGTGTTCGAGGCCTGTGTGTGCAGGATTGCTCACTGAAGTCCTGGCGCCGTAGTTCGTCTCTCTCTCTCTCTCTCTCTCTCTCTCTCTCTCTCTCTCTCTCTCTCTCTCTCTCTCTCTCTCTCTCTGTAGCAGTAGAACTCCCGTACTTTCAGTGACTTCAGGTGAACTTAGGGAGCGGGAGGGAAGCTCCAAGCGTCTTATGTCTCCGTTGGTGTGCATGTATTGCGTAATGAGAGGTTTATGTGGCGTAACGAGGAAGGTCTGTTATGTAGCGCAGTTGATGGTGGTTGCCGTGAGCAGAGCGGCCGTGGTTGGTATTTTATATAGAGGCCCTAATCAAGGCATTGTGTATACAAAACTTCATGTACTAGGCCTGTCGCTCCTACAGCGTAATGAATTGATAAAAACAAAATTCCATTAACGATTAGCGATATATATTAATATATATATATATATATATATATATATATATATATATATATATATATATCCCTGGGGATAGGGGAGCAAGAATACTTCCCACGTATTCCCTGCGTGTCGTAGAAGGCGACTAAAAGGGGAGGGAGCGGGGGGCTGGAAATCCTCCCCTCTCGTTTTTTTTTTTAATTTTCCAAAAGAAGGAACAGAGAATTGGGCCAGGTGAGGGTAGTCCCTCAAAGGCTCAGTTCTCTGTTCTTAACGCTACCTCGCTAATGCGGGAAATGGCGAATAGTTTGAAAGAAAGAAGAAAAGATATATATATATATATATATATATATATATATATATATATATATATATATATATATATATATATATATATATATATATATATATCCTAGGCTGAGCCAAGTACTCATTTTATCGACCAACCCCCAGAGGTGGATGAACAGCTGGGTCGACTGTGGACCTACTTCCGTAACCAGGATTCGAACCTATGCGCTCGACCCTGGGCGGCCCGTGAATGCGTCAGGGTCCGCAACGCTAACCGCTATATGCCACTCCCACCACCATCACCACAGTGGGTGGGATGGCTGAACCTAGCTGTCTGCAAGGTCAGAGTGGCGAGGGGAAGAATGAGGACCCTATATTGTACTTTTATCTCCTCGTGTATTGGTGGGGTGTCACCCCCCAATGTCTTGTCTTATAGTCACGCTCTGTGGTACTTATTTGACTGTTGGGCAGTCAACCCAGAGGCCTTGTGGTACGGTGTGGTCCATACCGTTGCGGTGTAGGAAGCTTGAGTCAGACCCGCGTCCACGTCACGTGCTTTGACCTCCTGACCTTCAACGCCAGAATGTGCGTCACAGTAGCACTCCTCCCTGGCTCTATCCAGGTACCTCCCCGGCCCCACACATTCCTCCCCATCCAACAAGCGCGCGCGCGCCTCCACCGCCACTACAGCGTAACAGTACCGTCATTTTGTTGCGTATGTGTATATCTTTCGTACCTTTGATTATTCAGATGCACTTGCGAGAGGAAGTTGGCAAGCAGTACTTCGGGAGAGGAGAATAAATAGTTTGGATGTCTGAGAGTAGTGTGTGGCGCGACAGGTCTTGGTAGAGGGTTCAGTGATTGGTGGAGGAGAGGGCAGCGGGCCACGAGTGGCGGAGGGGAGGTTAGCCTGGCCGTGATTGGCCGGTGCGGGAGGTGTGGCGAGGGAGCGGCCCGCTCCGGGGGCTAGTCTTCTACGCCGTCTGGATCCCGCCTGGCTGATAGGCTTCCAATGTTCTACGTCACACCATGACGTCAGTGTATGTACTCTCGCTCGTGCCTGAGATGTTGTTTGACGTCGTAGCTGGTGTGCGTGTGGAGGAAACTGGTTTTTAAAGTTTTTATTTTCTCTTTCCTGTAAAAGTTTTCCCCTGACTTGTCAGACAATCGTCCCTGACTGCTTTGCTTGAGGTGTCTCGCCCATGACGCCGACCATCAACAGCATCAAGGTTACTCCTCCTCCTCCACTGCCAAGACCAGTCTGTTACTCAACCTGCCCCAGCTGACGTCTCCTTTCCCACCATAAGCCTACGACGTCAGTAGATCACTGACCCCGTGCTTGCCTCACCTTGGTGTGCCTTAGCCAGTAAAGCATTGTTGTTGCTGATGTTTGGCGTGTTTCCACGTCCCTCTCTCTCTGTTAAACCACTCCACCAACAGTTAACTGTCCTCAGGAACCGGGGTAGTCTGACCGTCCTCATGAACCGGGGTAGTCTGACCGTCCTCAGTAACTGGGGTAGTCTGACCGTCCTCAGGAACCGGGGTAGTCTGACCGTCCTCAGGAACCGGGGTAGTCTGACCGTCCTCAGTAACTGGGGTAGTCTGACCGTCCTCAGTAACTGGGGTAGTCTGACCGTCCTCAGTAACTGGGGTAGTCTGACCGTCCTCAGGAACCGGGGTAGTCTGACCGTCCTCATGAACCGGGGTAGTCTGACCGTCCTCAGTAACTGGGGTAGTCTGACCGTCCTCAGGAACTGGGGTAGTCTGACCGTCCTCAGCAACTGGGGTAGTCTGACCGTCCTCAGGAACCGGGGTAGTCTGACCGTCTTCAGTAACTGGGGTAGTCTGACCGGGGTAGTCTGACCGTCCTCAGTAACTGGGGTAGTCTGACCCTCCTCAGGAACTGGGGTAGTCTGACCGTCCTCAGGAACTGGGGTAGTCTGACCCTCCTCAGGAACTGGGGTAGTCTGACCCTCCTCAGCAACTGGGGTAGTCTGACCGTCCTCAGCAACTGGGGTAGTCTGACCGTCCTCGGGGACTTGGGTAAGTTAGCGCTTAAAACTAGCGATGAACGGTGGCAAAAAGTAGCACACAAACTGTTAAAAACAGTTTAATGCGTTTGATAATTAGATTATGAATCATTAAAAAAAAGAAATTAGTAATATCTCTGTACAGGGAGGAACGTGATGTATATTACCTGCTGTACAGGGGGGAAGCTTTTAACGTATGATTAAGACGGGAGTGATTGCGGAGGCGGTGTGAAAATGTGGGTAACTTATGATATGGAGGGGGCGTGGAGCCGTCAGCGACGTATAGAGCTTTCCACAGATACAGAGGGCGCGTGGAGTCTGCGAATTCTAGAACTTTCCATAACGCTGGGTGCCAAGTGTGGGCGGTTTTGGGGGAGGTTGTTTTGGTTGATTTGTGTGTGGTTTTTGCACATGGGGTGTGGTTGCGTTACAGTCGTGTTGTGGAGTGGGTCGTTGGTGACGTGAGGGGGTTGCATCATTCTTGGGGGGGGGGATGTTGTTGTTAGGGGAGTAATCACGAAAGAATCTTGTTGATGAGGTGTGGTTTGAATTAGGGCAAGGGTGCGTCGTACGGTTGTGAGGTGATGTAGTTTGGTTCATTGTAGGGCGTGTGTGTGTGTGTGTGTGGTGATGTTTAGTGCTTCAGGTTGTTTGGTATTAGTGTATGGTGTAATTGGTGATGATTTATGGTGTATTTAGCGGTGTGGTTGTGAGATGGTAGTGTATGTGAGTGTGTCTGTCAGTCTGTCTGTGTAGGATGTGGTAGGAGCGGGCGGTGTGTGGTGTATGTTATCATGGTATCAGTTTGATAGTGTATGTAAGGTACGGTGGTAGGAGTGGGTTGGTGACGGGCATGGGGAAAGGGGTTATTATGATGACAGTCAACCCCTCCTCCCCCTTTCCCATCACCTGACTTCTTGCTTGCACAACACCCTTACCGGTATTGGTCTGGGGTCATCTTTGAGTCCTCTCTCTCTCTCTCTCTCTCTCTCTCTCTCTCTCTCTCTCTCTCTCTCTCTCTCTCTCTCTCTCTCTCTCTCTCTCAGAGAGAGAGAGAGAGAGAGAGAGAGAAGCTGACGTTCGTAGCCTTATGGTAGCGTGGTGGTAGTTGTTGTTGTCGTTGTGTGTTGGCTGTGGAGGTGTAGGGCCTCCCCACCCTCCACCTGCTGGCCTTGAAGGCTGCAGCAAGGGACCGACCCTCCGCGTCTCTTCGAACTCTTCGGGCCCCGCCGTGGATGGGTGGTCAAACCAACTGTTCCCACGACTAGGAGAGGAAAAAAAAATATTATCATAGGTCTTGTTAGTATGGAGCGCTTGGGGAGGGAGAGAAGTGGTTTTAGACCTAGAGATTGTAGATTACACCCATGTGTTAACCAGGTGATCCGTCAGCTGAGTGTGGAGAAGGGGTTGGATAGGGTGTTCTGCTGCTCACATTGTGAGCAGCTGCGAGGGGACGAGATTCCAGCAGTATGATGGCCAAGTCTTCAAGGTAGTATGCCACTGGTATAGCATCTTAATTGTATGCATCGCCATGGTAGACTACGAAATATGATCTGTATCTCGGTCCTTTACCAACTGTCATGGTAGAATTTCCGCCTCATCTACTCATTAAGATGAACTGTATGTCTGTTTTTTCCTCTCCACTGCCCCTAGGAAGTATTACTCTCTTACCTCAGTATTGGTAATGTCTGTCCTCTCCTATAAGTGAGCCGAACCTGTCTCGCTGGATATCACCTCCCCACACCACGCCCCGTTTCATGTGCCCCCTCCTCCTCCTCCCCTCCTCCCTTCGCTCCCTCTCCTCCTCCATGACCCACCACCCCTCCCTCTCCTCCTCCACCTATCTGATCCCGACTCGCCACGTATAACTGGATGAATCATCGTCGTGTGTACCACACCCGGGAGGGTTACGTTTCTGGGGTACTCTTTTGGGAGGGGGGTATTGATTGTGAGGTGGATACTTGCTAACAGGAAAATTAGGGATGGTCCGACTTATGCCTGAGAAGTGTAAATAGGAGAAAAAAAATGTATAATTCATTTACAAGACATTGTACGAAAGGGAACTAACTTTTCAGGTTTACCTGAGAACTGTAAATAGGCAGAAAAATGTGTCACTCATTTGCTAGACTTTACCGGAAAGTAATTGATTATTTACATATACACTTTCCTCTGTTGGTAATATAGGTTTAACGTGTCGGTACGCGTCGTGTTTGCACAAGCACGAGTATAGTCTTGCGAGACCGCGGGGAAAATATATATGACCTGGTGGCATGATTTGAGAAATTGCAATTAAAAGATGTGTGTGAATGAGGTTGGGAGAAAATGTGTACCGTTAATGAAAATGCTGTGGCAGGGAGAGAGGAGAGGGGAGTGTTATTTACTGTTAAAGGGAGGAAATTGCTTAACGAAGGGAGATTAATGTGGCCGAGACGGTAGTGTGGTGTTGGTAACCCAGCACCCTAGGCAACGGTGCACCAATATCGGAAAGGTAACAGGCGTTACGCCGGAGTCCCTCTGTTGTGACACACACACACACACACACACACACACACACACACACACACACACACACACATGTAAGTAACATTTACTTTTGTGTCGTCAAGGTAACACAAGGGTTGGTGCTACCACTCCCCATATTGAATCACATCAACAATCTTGAGACTTTATACTGGTGCAGGGGGTCACATTTCGTAACCCTGGGTGATGATATTCCAGATAAACGAAGAGAGAGATAATATGGCATGTTTACCTGCTGATATCAGTGGTCCGATAATAATGTTAGCGAGAGAACAATGGGCTTTTAAGAATATGATTAGTATTTGCTGAACGGGTTTGGGGGAAAGCTCCGTCTTTATAGAAAGATTATGACGGTGGTTGTATCTGAGTGAACTGTTCAGCTTTAGAAGTGAAGGAATTGGAATTCCCGCTATTGGACCCGGCTCGGCTTGGCGTGTTGGGGTTGCGTCATGCATGTGATGCAGACAGCTGATCTGTGACGTCCCCCAAGTGGCCAGCTCGTCGCTCCATGTCTTAACATTCACGCGATTTTTGCAGCTTCCAGTGAGGACCTGTGACCTCCCTCTTCGCTACACACCCTCGTCTCGTTTCATAGCCATTTCACTTAATATATGTATACCTATATCCAGTGGTAGAATCTTTATGAAAGGGTCTTGAAAGATGTCTAATGTATAAAGAAACAGCTGGCAACCGCCGAGCGCGCAGACTCACTTCTGAGAACGCACCGGCGAGCAGTGCGGGTTGAACACTGGAAGGAGGTGGCCGTACGTGGCTTGGTAGATGTGGGTCGTTCGTCGTTGTGGTAGATGTGGGTCGTTCGTCGCTGTGATATTTGTGATAACACCCGGTGTAAGGAACAAAGGCCTCATAATACATTTGTAAGTCTGACAATCCCCGCGTGGAGTCATCCGCTAATACGAGTGAAAAGTTAGAAAGGAAAATATATTTATAATTTAGTGAAATAGTTGAAAGTTCGCAGTGTTAAGTTTCTAAGCAGAGCCCCAGCGAGAGCATGAAGTTCCGCGAGGACATGACACCAGAGAGACATCACCATGAAATGGGCTTTCCCGACCCACTCCGCACCCACGGCACCACCACCACCACCACCACCCACGCCCACACTCACCAAATGATGGGTGGTGACAGCACCCACGTCGGCAGGTTCCCTCACAGGGACCGCGCCGACCAGATGAGTTCGCTGAGCGATGCCGGAGCCCATCACTGCAGCAGGATCCCTACCCCACACGGCCGGCCGGATACCCCGATGGGCGGGATGGGTGACGGTGCTGGAGCCCAGCACAGCGTGGGGACGGCGACGCGCGCGCTGTCGGGCATGGGCGGGCGTTCGGCCCTGGGCACTATGGTGATGGTGTATGGGTCGGCCGAAGTGTGCGCTAGGACAGAGTGCGGCCTCGTGTTTGTTCCCCATAAATCGCCCAACAGTAGCCCCCACCAGCAGCAGCAGCAGCAACAGCTGAGGTCAGTATATAGATATAAACACATTACATTCACCATGAAGCGCTCGGGACTCGAACTCGGGTGACGGAATCGCCCGCTGGATGTCATGTCTTCGGCACGGGTTCGAGTCCCGGGCGGACAACAGA
The DNA here is from genome assembly GCF_036320965.1 of Panulirus ornatus. Taxonomy (NCBI): domain Eukaryota; kingdom Metazoa; phylum Arthropoda; class Malacostraca; order Decapoda; family Palinuridae; genus Panulirus; species Panulirus ornatus. The sequence continues at coordinate 61,323,359 of NC_092233.1, forward strand.
GGGTGAAATGATAAGCAACGGAGGCCATAACTCAACGGTCATCTCCTAAGGTGTAAAACGTATCGTAAGTTTGTGCTTGTGTGATTGTCCATGTCGTCTCCGCTCCATGGTATAAATGATACGGTTGAAGGCTGGTTGATGGCAGTTTTGATTCCTGGGTAGTTATTGTGGTATGGGTATAACAGGTGGGTCCAGGAGGGTGCTAAATGACTGGAAAGTTTGAATGAAAGGGTTTGGGGGGGGTTATGTTTAAGAGATTAGAGGTTACCAGTGGATTGGCCAAGCGGGTTGAAGTCTTGTTCCAGATGAACGATAAGGATTGTTATCAAGAGTGGAATATTTTACCGGTTACGTTAAGATTTGGCAGCTTCCTGCTTGTATGCTTTTGACTCGGGATGTTGCAATGCAGATCTGACTGGGCAGCTAGCAAATGCATGGCTTAGCACATCCTGATCATGGTGAACGCGTTGGGCATAAGTAGTATGTACATTGGGTAATCATGGACCCCCCCCCCCCCCCACATGAACTTCAGGCCATGTGATTGAAGTGGAAATAGATTGGGTGTGTGGCTTAACATCATCAGCTGAATAGAGGATTTTAGTCTGAAAGGATATAATGGCTTCGTATCTTGGCAAGAGCTAACGTTGATCTGAGACTATTTACACTGAATTTTTCGCTCGGAAGATTCCTAGTGACTTTTAGCGCCCTTGTAGCAAGTGTGTTTTTAGTCAAGAGACGCTCATAAAATTACCTTTTTTTTTTTTTCTTTCTTTCTCGTTGCTCGCGCCTCTTAATTGGTGGAGATACTGTGCCTCTCCCTGAAGATGGGTATTTTGCCTGAGGGAGTTATGCAGATAATCATGAGTACATATCCGCTAACCGATTGAACAAGAATGTTGCCAGTTAGTCCTCCGCCCCGTAATTGATCGACGTTTTCTGCTTTTGCGAGGTAACGCCAGGAAAGGACGAATAAAAGACTGTATCGTCTCGTATCTATTCTCTTAGCTGTCGTGTGTAATGCACCGAAACCACAGCTCCCTGTGCACAGCCAGGCACCACAGACCTCTCCATCCATGGTTCACTCTGGGGGCTTCACATGCCCTGCTTCAGACCATTGACAGCTCTTAGACCCGATTATGCCACATAGTCCCAGTTCGCTTTATCCAGTGCACGCCTTTCACTCTCCTGCATGTTCATTACCCCGATCTCCCCAAATCATTTTTCACTCCATCCTTCCATCTCCACTCTGTTTTCCTTGTTTCCTTCACTGCTGATTATATATATATCTTTGTCAATCTTTTGCTTACTCATTCACTCCATATGTCCATACCATTTCAGTACACAATCTTCAGCTCTGTCAGCCACTCTTATTAGTAAGTCGGATGGTGGTACTATTCACGGGTTGTCTTCCAGAGGCGGCCTCCACCGTTGAAATTGCTACGGTGGACGACTTAAATGACATCTTTCTTCAAGCAGATTCTGGAAAGTTGAAACTGCTGGAAGTTGTTCATGGTGATGTTGTGTGTGTGTGTGTGTTTGCTGGAGATGTAAAGATGCAAGAATGACCCAGCAACGGGAAAGTGAAAGCGCGCGAGCACCTCTCTCTCTCTCTCTCTCTCTCTCTCTCTCTCTCTCTCTCTCTCTCTCTCTCTCTCTCTCTCTCTCTCTCCTACTTTCACCCTTGTCCACATATTTTGGGATCATTCATGGCGAGTGCTGCTGAATAGGAAATTTATTTTTTTTTGACGGGAGTTCAAGCTTTTGTTGGGCTGGTATTTAGGGTGTTTATAACAAACATTTTTTTTAATGAATTAGTTTTTCATGACGGTTTACATTATGCTGATGTAGTTCGCATATCCTTTCATAAACTGCAAACGTGATTGTTGTCGGATAAGCGGGTTATTTATCATTAATGTTAAGCATAAAGGATTAGAGAAAAAAATACTGGAACCCAAGACATTCAACTCTGCATTACCTTGAATTTCCTCATTGTGGAGTTGAATGTGAAGGTATTCTTGTATCCGTGTGAGTTAACGGTGTACCTGAGGTTGCATAATACCAGCGATATATATATATATATATATATATATATATATATATATATATATATATATATATATATATAGATAGATAGATAGATAGATAGATAGATAGATATTGTGTAATACACCATTCTCGTATCAGTACATAGCTTTGAGGCTTATTTTGCAAGGTTTCTCCTGACGGATATGGACAGGGATTTGAAGCACATGGAAAATATGCAGCTAATTGAGTAAAAAAAAAAAAAAATGCGAGCTCCATAATAACCAGAAACCCACCAGCATTCCTAGCCGGAAGCGTAGTCTACCTTCTGGACCCTAAGCTGGCCCAGTTGTAGACACCGTAAAACACCTAAATACTTAAACGAAGAAACCATATATCTTTATGCTACGAGTACAAAATTTTCAGGCCTTGAGCCCACAGTTACATTTGACTAGGTTATGGGTAAACAAAAAGTCTCCCCCCCCCCCCCACCAAACGGTCATCGTGTTTAGAAATTGGTTACAGTTGTATCGGTTAAGGGATGGCTGGGGGATGGAAGGCGCTTCGAAGAACAAAGGGTTTGCTCCTGGGTAGTGCGTGCGTGCGTGCCTGGCGACTTATGAACAGCAGCAGCAAGCCAGGGCTGGTTGTTGTTGTTGTTCACCGTGATTCGGCCAGCTTCTTGAGGAGTGACCGAAGCTCCGCTGGAGACGTAGCAAGGAACTACTAGCTCCACCGCGCGTGGGTAACGAGGCGTTTGAAATATCTGTATTCACATGTGAGCAGCGTCGAGTTTCCGCGTCAGCGATATATATATATATATATATATATATATATATATATATATATATATATATATATATATATATATATATTGAATCAAGGCATGTGTAGCGTCTGGGGTAAACCATGGAAAGCTGTATAGGTATGTATATTTGCGTGCGTGGACGTATGTATATACATGTGTATGGGGGGGAGGTTGGGCCATTTCTTTCGTCTGTTTCCTTGCGCTACCTCGCAAACGCGGGAGACAGCGACAAAGTATAATAATAATAATAAAATATATATATATATATATATATATATATATATATATATATATATATATATATATATATAATGGTTAAATGAACGTTTCGTAAGATCGTTCTTTTAAAAGCAGTAGTAGAAACTAAATTGTTATTGGGGAGATTTTTCTTGGACTTCCCGTTAAGGTGGCAGCAGTTAAAGAGAGCGTTTATATCCACTTGTTTTTCACCGGGACCGCGATAGCGACCTCGATTTTCCATCAGGGGCGCTAATGATGAAATGACGGTTTTTATCGTCATTGATCGTGTTTAGCTGTTACATATGATGATTAATGGCATACACAGACGTAAGAGTACACATCTCATTGTATAGAATCATTTTGTCGACCAAGACGAGCGCAAACTCCTTGATGACAGCAGTATGCTGGAGAACAAGTGAGGTTATTCTGTCCAGTGTGGCTAGATGAGGAATAGTTTATTGAAATTGAAGTCGTGGCTAGGTTGGTACTACCGTTTTGAGGCGGCGAAGAGTGCTGAGTGAGCATCTCCCACTATTGGCATGGGAAACCGACATTGTCAGCACTGTGAAGGAATAACAGCACCATTAACTCGCTCGACGCTGGCCAGTGGCCAATGATGGCGTAGACGGAGTCGGTTGGGACAGATGGGCTTTTGGGGGCGGGAGGGGGAATTGATGCGTCCCTTTAATCCCACTAGATTTTTTTATTCTTTCTTTTTAGAACTGTGTCGGCTGATGGGAGATGGGGGCCCAGTATTCTTCTATAATGTGTCTGATGTTGATATGTCACTGAAATGAGGATGTACTGAGTAATACAGTCAGTCATCGAGTTCAGTGATGGTGGTGGGTAGAGACTTGAGTATGTGGCAGTCAGGGTTGGTTCTCTCCGTTATTAGGCTTCGTCTTGCCTCAGGGCGTAAGGCAGTTCGCTTAAAATTGCTGATAACGGGCTAGCTAGGTAGGTAGTGCATTAACGATAGATAAAGGGGGCAAGTGTGCCTTTTGAGTCCCCGGTATATACTTGGGTGGGAGACTGTGTGTGTATACACTCAAAAATTCACCTCGTACCCAGAAAGAATTGTTTACAGGTATGCGTGGGTTTAGTTATAACTGGAATGATTATCATCTTCAGTGTAAAGTCACCGATATTTCGATGGGCATAGAAAAAAAAAAAATAGTGCATCCTTATAATGCGTGTGATTACCTGTTGATTTTAACAGGAAGAAGTGTTTCTTATATCCTTTATAAATGTTGCCTCCAATAAAGAATTGCCTCATGCTTTTCGTGTGTGCTGCAAGCACAGCACGTTTTCTGATTACACACAGATGTTGTATACAGGTGGCAGTCGCTGCATGCTGATTTTCCTGTTTGGTCTGGAAATATTACTGGATGATTTATGTTTAATTTTGTTTTTGTTTTTTTTTTCATTGCGGTAAAGTCGGGGGAAAGGGGGTGATGAGTGGGGGCCTGTGGGAGGTGGGGAAAGGAATGTTAGTGACGGGTAGGGGGGGGGATTAACCATAGGCCTAGTGGATGGTGAAGTAGGGTCAGAGGAGGAGGATGGGTGAGAGGGGGATGTTGCTAGGCGGTGGATGTTAAGCCTAGCATATGTGAGGATGGGTCCGATGAGGTGAACGGTATTTGGTAGGTGAAGGGTTAAAGAGAACATCGTAAGGTTTAGTGTGAGAGCGGTGGCAGAAACTTTATTGCTTTGAGGCGAGTGAAAGTGAAGGCTTGGGAGATGGTGTGTTGTCAGTGTTTGGGGGGTGGTTTGATGTTGTGTCCTGGTGTTACATCATGTGGCTCTGAGTGTGTGTGTGTGTGTGTGTGTGTGTGTGTGTGTGTGTGAGAGAGAGTTTTGGCAGGCTTTCAAACGTCCCGTGATGGTGGTGTAATACTCAAACCTCCGCCTGACTAGGGTGTCTGTTGTCTTGTACCACCACCCCCCCCACCATTCACGTCTTCCTATTGCACCTACTGAGATTATATGGACAGATGATGCGCCTGGACATTTGCAAGAACAGTTCTGTGCCACCGTCCCTTCCTTTGCTTTGGCAGTAATGGCGGATTTTGCTCCTGGCTCAAGAATAATGTGAATATATGAATTTCACTTACGAGTCAGTTGTTTAAAAGAGTTTGATGATATTATATAGAAATGCCCACATTTTTATTGCTTGTCTGAGACTTAATCAACTAGAACTGACAATAGTTTGGCCAGGTGTTCTTCAGACATCATAGTTTGGCCAGATGTTCTTCAACTGACATCATAGTTTGGCCAGATATTCTTCAAGAAACTACATAGTTTCGTTAGATGTTCTTCAACTGACATCATAGTTTGGCCAGATGTTCTTCAACTGATTTGGCCAGATGTTCTTCAACTGACATCATAGTTTGGCCAGATGTTCTTCAACAGACTACGTAGTTTCGTTTGATGTTCTTCAACTGACTACATAGTTTTGCCAGATGTTCTTTAACTGACTTCATATTTTGACATGGTATTGAACTGACTTCATAGTTTAGACATGTTCTCGAACTGCCTTCGTGGTTTGGATAGGTGTTATTGAATTGACTTCATAGCCAGATTTTCTTGGATTATATCTCCTTTTTCACCCTTGAAATTCTAAAAAATTTCTTTCCCATAAAAGCTTGTGCGAAATAGGCCTTTTTTAATATATGTGAATATAAATGTACTTGAAAAATACATGACTGAGGTGTCAGTAGAAAAATCTACTTTGTTAGATTTGGATAGATTTTTTGTCTGTTTGTTTGTGAAGGAGTTATGGCGTTGCTTAGCACACACATACACACACACACAACACACACACACACACACACACACACACACACACACACACACACACACACACCCGAAGCTCCCTTTGCCCAGGGTTGCGCTGCTTCCAGTAGCTGAGATGCGTAGACTCCTGTGGAGTGTGAAGTTCTTTGACGTGACTGTACCACAGGTTGGGCCGCCTCGCCACAAGATGGCTTTTTCAACTCGCTGTGTAACCCTCGAGCGGGCGGAGTTCGGTAGCGTATACATGGAAATTGTATCCGTAATTTAGTTTTTTCTTTGTTTTCGTAACGTATCGAATCAGCTGTATTTCCTGTATGTGTTGGACTGCATTTCCCAATAGCGGATGCTGCGTGTAACAAGTAAGGTATTATATAGCCTTGACGTATTCCTATAAAGTTTAGAACTTCACACACGATGTTAACAGTGCTGTTTGACGTATTTTTTTCTTATAAAGTTCAGAACTTTATCTATAATGTAACATTGCAGTTGAAATAGGTTTTAGAGTTCACAAGTTCACACACGCTGTAACATTGCTGCCTGACCTATATTTATGAAGTTCAAAGTTCACACACACTGTAACGTTTCGGTTTCCCACGTTTATAGAAAGTTCAAAAGTTCACACGAGCTGTAACATTGCTGTACCTATCATTACTTCGTTTCTTTTTCTTTCCTTGTTTCTCTTTTCCCATTGAATATGTAGTTTTTGCAGCTACTTTTTTTTCTATCCACATTTGTTGTTGTTTTTTTTTTTTATCAAGTGATGATAGCAGATAGGAACCTCCTTGCTAATGGGGCAAGCCAACAAAGGGACCTCTTTGACACCGGCTGGCGTATTGATCTGTTGTCCTGATCGTGTGTGTGTGTGTGGAGGGTAAAAAAAAATTTTTGTTTTTTTGTTTTTTGTACTTGCTGAATATACATTGGTACAGCTGAATTATTTATGCCACGTCGTCCACCAGACGAGGCATGTGATGCCATACAAGTTCTACAGTGGAGTGTCTCCCGAGCGTTCCTGGGCATATCGGATCTGGGAAGACTATTCTGACACTCTCTCTCTCTCTCTCTCTCTCTCTCTCTCTCTCTCTCTCTCTCTCTCTCTCTCTCTCTCTCAGGATACCAGCGATGATTGTGAAACGTATAGGTCCTGATGGCATCCATCATCCCCCTTGTCTTTCGCAGTAGTGTTGCTTCACAACTTGCACCACTTCTCCTCGCTCTTCTGTGTTGAAAAATAAGAATAAAAAGTTTTCATTCTCGGAAGCTTACAGTATGTTCGTACAGAGCGTTCCAGAGAAGGGTGGCCATTTTTTTTTTCTTTTTTCATCCATCCATGTTATTTCTTTTCTTCATAACGTGTTGAATCTCACGGCTTTATTTCTCTGATTATTTTCAATATGGCGCTCGTGATGCCGCAGATATTATCCTTTCTTATCTCACCGTTGTTTGGCCATCATCTCTCTTCGGAGACTTTGGAGGGGTTAATGACGCCGACCCACCCTCGATACATCGACAGCTTTTCACCTGTTATGGCCATGGGGTCTCGTCTCCAAGAGTTCCTGTTTTGCCTCTCCCTCCTCACTTTGCATCCTCCTCTCTCGCTTCCTGTCCGATCGACCGGTGACCCATCTCCGTAGTAGTCTGCGACTCAGCCAACACTCCGTCAGCAGCGATGTCCCACAGGGCTCTCTCCTGTCTCCTACACTTTTTGTTTTTTCTGAATGGTTTCCTTTCTTGCACAGATGAGATGTGCTCGTTTGATAATGACTCGACACAGCATTCATTTCCTTCAATTCCGCTTCATTTTATCTTGATATGTATATTGGCACGTCACATATATTGTGACATCTATAATTTTATTTCATCTTCAGTACAGTTCTTCAGAATCTATAAAGGATTGAACCGACCCCGTATGGTGTGTTTCTATCACGTCTGGGGAGGTTCCAGACCTGCTTACTGGACGGAGTTGTGTTAAAAGCCATCCGACTCACCAACTCTCCCCGTCTGACCTCGAGACTTGACCCACTTTACCCCCGGCCCGCACGCAGTGTTTGTCCATTTCGTAGACATTACTTTGGCTTCTCCAGAGAGCTGGTTGCTTGTGTGTGTGTGTATGTGTGTGTGTGTGTGTGTTTGTGTGTGTTACCCCTTTCCTCTCTTTCCCCATCATGCTATTAACTAGACCACTTGATACAAGGGTGATGTACTGCGTCACATGATTACCTTATGGGGCCGGTGCGACATCTGTTTCTTCCCCTGCACCACTTAGCTTTTGGAACTCATCCCTCCCTCCTCTTCCTCCTCCTCCTCCTCCTCCTCCTCCTCTCGTATCTTTCCTGAATACTTGTGAAATACACCTCATTCCCCATCTTCCCCTATTTTATCCATTTTTTTTCATTTCATATGAGGCATAGCTTCGATATGGACATCTGTCTGTGACTGAAGCCTCCAGCATGAAACTGTGGACTTCTGCCAGTAACTCAAGCCTCCATCATTAGCTAGTATAACCCATTAGCATGGAGAGGAGGCAGTTCCAGATATGTTTGCATGTTCAGTTGCACAATCAAGAATCATGGAGTCTCAGTGTCGTGCATGAATTATCCGATAACATTGGAAGAACTAAATGTAATGGACATACAGTTGACCGATGCTTTGGCAAAGTGGACTGATGACTAATATAAGAAGGGTCGCTGAAGTAGATGCTTTAGAAATATTTTTTTAAAGTTTTCAGATAATCTGTTTTTATGCCATAAAAACTGTGAATAACCATTAGGTTCTACAGTGCCTTATAAAACATTATGTGTATTCATAGGAGTAATACGCAGTCAGACCAGAATGGAGGATCAGTAGCGGACGTCATATGCAGTGAACTTGAATGAGCTGAATGCAACTTGATTGTTGCTGGGCGCCATCATGTTCTCCCCCATGAATTTCTACTCTTCTGTCATCGTAGGCGCATGTCATGGCACGCCGTGTGCCGCTGTCACATCGGTAGAGTGCTGGGGCCCATGGTAGAAAGCACAATGTGTGTGTGTGTGTGTGTGTGTGTGTGTGTGATTAGCTTAGTTCGGAATGGGTCAGAAATAACGCCCATTGACATCTTGTGTCACCAGCCAAGTTCCATGTAGTACGATGGACATTTTTAACTTCGAACCCTCCTCGCCCCACCCGGTCGTAAGGTTACTCAAAACCTTGTGATGTTGAGGGTGAGGGAGGATGGCTCAAGTCATGCGCCGATTTGTTGTTGATATGCATTTGGCGATGGGTAGGGTCGTAGGGCCGTTAATGTCACCCGTTTGTCAGGGACATTCGTAGGCGCGGTGGGTTGTCATTGTGTTACATGGTTTTGATTGAAGGGCATCCTTGTTTTAATCCGACCACTGGTAAGTTTACAGTGGTCTTGTTTATATATAACTGGCCGAGGCTCAGGTGGGACACAAAGTGTGTGTGTGTGTGTGTGTGTTTGGGGGGGAGGGGAGTAGTGTCAGGTCTTGGCCGCCAGCCGGCCAGCCAGCCAGCCCCCCAGCCCCACGCCAAGTCACAAGGTTGGGTACCTGCGCAAAGATCGCATTACCCGCATTTTAACTGGCCTGATGCTGCTGAGTAGACGATTGGTTTCCGGTCGAGGTACAGGATGCTTTCTCGTACCTGCGGTGTGTGTGTTTGTGTGTTGTCGGGTTTTGCGGCCAGCGGCCTATGAGGAAGGTCGTTAGGCCTGCAAAACCCTATTTAGTATGTGGGTGATTGCGCATGCGTTTTTTTTTTTTTTCTCATCTTTCTCTTATGTCCCTCTCTTCATTATCGGGAGTTGCACTTTTAAGAAAACCCAGCATCTTTAATGATGTTGATCACAACTTGAAAAGTATGATAGGTTTGTGTGGCGTATGATATGTGTAGCTTTTGGATTTTGCCCTAAGTTAACAGAGTCCCTTAACATTTTGGTATCATAACTGGTATTAGGGAGAGCCCATTAGCTTGGCCAAGTCAGGGTCGTAGAATCGGTCGCATAAACTCCTTTCGCCCCGTGAGTCAGTAAAGCGAATCGTACCCTGTGTTGTAGAACACAGAGGTTGTGGCGAACGTACCGTTCGTTCTCTAGATATAGTCGCTGGTCTCGGTTGTACTACGCTCAGGTGTTTGGGCGGGAGCTTACCGCCTTTTTGCCGATGTGCTCATCCACGGGGAAGCGTAGCACTTGCCCGGCGTGCGCTACAGGACAAGGCGTACGTAGCGGAAAACAAAGCTCCGGTCAAGATCAATAATATGCGCATGTTTGCGCCGGGTTGTCCTCCTTAGGTGACGCTTTTTTCGGTTGCTGCGATATTGGAAGGGCAAGTAGGTCACGCACGGGGGAGGGCACGCACGGGGGAGGGGATAATGATGATGAGGAGGAGGAGGGAGGAGGAGGAGGAGGGTTCAGCGTTCGTTTCAGCGTGCCAGGAGTGACGCAACTTTTAGCTGTAGGTTATGTAAGGGGCTGTTTTGGCCCGCGTCACTGCACCTCCCTCCCTCTCCCTCCCATGCCCCCCCGCCCCTCTTACTCCAAGCCCACCTCAAGACTCGATTTGGGTCTGATTCTTACCTTTCACACACACACACACACACACACACACACACACACACACACACACACACACACACACAGCTTCATAAAAGGTAAGTGTACACTACCTAACTACGTTATATCACCCATCGCAGCGTTTGACGGCACTTGGTGCATTCTTACGTAACCCAATTGGAGATTTAGCGTGTTTTTTTTTCTTTTTTCTACGAACGAATTCGTGCAGATTTGTCTTTACGTAGAGCAAGGCTGTACTCAAGGACATTCCCCAAATGTGTTCGACTCCTTGTAGCTGTTACGAACAACTACTTTCTTAAATCACGAATAAATTTGAATTCAATTTCAGTGCATTTCATTACTCCTTGGTAGAGGAACGGGATCCTAGTGCTGTATTCAGTTATTTATAACAGCATCGGAGGGACTTGGCAGTAGGCACATGAAACACGCCACAGCTATGAGAGGAATGTCATACATGGTCCACTGAAGTATAAATAAGAAACAAGTCCCTGTGTTTTAACAGTGTGGCGCGTGACTTGGCGTCGACACTGGTTATGAATTGACATTATTAGTATTAAAGTTTATCGGACAAAAACTGATACAGTGGTAGACCATGTACATGGTACATTATATCAGCCCAACCAAACAGAATTAAGGCACTTATTAGTATTAAAGTTTATCGGACAAAAATTGATACAGTGTTAGATCACGCACATGGTACATTATATCAGCCCAACCAACCTGACCCCTATGACGTACTCTCCTTCCCACCCCAAATTAAGCAACCCTCACCCATCTCTTACGACAGTGTTTGGCCGACGAGGAGTTGCCTTTTATTGATGGAAAGCGAAACTTGGCCAAGGTAGAGGGAGGTTAGCCTAGCCCCGAGATAAGTGACCGTCAGATGTTGGAATGACGAAATTGAAATGTAGATACAGACATTCGTTAGGTTAGAGAAAAAACAAATGTGTATCGTGGAAGGCCTTGTATTTGATTCTTTTCCCTACTAACTGCACGTTGTGGGAAATATTCTTCATCAATATTACTCTAGTTTTAACCTATCCCTGAACTTGCATTGCGACACCGTGTGTGTATGTTGCAGGCCCAGCCATCTAAGGGTCGTGCGAGAGAACACCCGACATCCTACCGAAGGTCACCATCGTGTTCAAGGGTACTGAAATGGACGGGAGCAGTTTTACTGTAATTCATTTGTGAAATATACTTCTGTAGTCTCGCTCTAATCACTAAAGGGATTGCGGCAGATGATATAATTGTATTTTGATGTATCCAGTCAAGAATACCTGCTTGTATCATCGTCGTTGTAAGCTTGATGTGTTGATTTCCGAACGAGATGAAAGGAGCGTGTGGGTTCAGTCCAAGATGGACGTGTGGGCTGGTGTAAACAAAGAATAACAATGGCGCTCGTGAATGACGTCATGGAATGGATGGATGTTGGTGGTTTTCTGGTATTGGTAGCATCACGTACCCTCTGTGGCGTTGTTGACTAATAATCAACTGGTCTGGATTCGATATCCAGCCCGGGAAGACGGCACACAGTTCACCCAGATCATCCTTGCTCTGGTCGTTTGGTAGATGGGTACCGGCTTCGGTTAGGGGTAAAGCAGACCACCTGTGACTGGGCCTAGCCATCCGACGGCTTGCTTGCTGGTAAACCCGGCGGGAGTTAAACCCAGGGATATCCATGTCATGGGGCAGGAGTAAGTTAGAATAATGATGGGGGAGTCGACGGTGTCCATGTGGACAGCTGGTGGATGGTGAACAGACAGCTTAACCGACGCTTGCCACCTCCACCCCTTCCCTGAGCAGTGTAGCCATATTGTTGCACTCTTTGTATCCCTGGGGCACTCCCTATCGGTTAGATTTGTGTTTGTGTTATATCGTAAACAGTGGACAGGGTAAGGCTTTGTTTTATGAGGCTGGTGTTGAATTTACGACATCATGGGCTCTAGTATTGGTAGAAAATCATTACACAGATTGTAAGTGACTGATTTAATGGATTGGAATTGTATCGAGGTCCTAATTTTTAGCTAAGGATTGGAGAGAAATCAAAACAAGCCGTTATTTTTTTTTTCACATACGAAAGAAACATTACATGGATGATTGGAAAATATTCTACACAGCAGTTGGCCACTAGGGGATAGACAGCACGCCACGAAGGACGAGCTTCCAAAGCATCACACGGACAGCAGGGATGAGCAGTAAGACGGGAGCCCGTGATAACGGGGTTGGACATGATTGCATCAGCCTTCGCCCGTTGGGATTGGGGGGGTGGGGGAGTCGAGAGCGAAGTCCTCAGTGTCTAGTCTAGCCACCTCACCATTGACTGTGAGGTTACCAGTTAGTTGTTATTAATTACTTAATCCATGTTACTGGGGGAGTTTTACGTACATGTTGGTTGCGATCTCTTAGCCTTGTATGTATGTACTTTGTAGTTAGTACACACGCACGCACACGCACCAGCGCCTGAGCCAGGTACCAATTTATCGACCGTCCCTGAGGGTAGAATGAACAGCTGTTTTGGCTGTGGGCCGACAATCGCGCCCAGGATTCGAACCCATGAGTGATTCATGGTGTGCAGTCTGTGTCTGTGTGTACAGTATACTTATGCATGGTGTGACTGGCAGTCAGTGACAGTGTGGCCAGTATCGTCGGGGTGTGACAACTCGGTGTCTGGTGGCTTGCGTCTAAGGTCGGGTCACAGGGGGAAATGATAGTATATACAACGCACGATTCGTCTCGATAAGAGGAGTAAGCTTGGCTGGCTTTGTCTTTGTGTCAATAACGTACCCCTTTCCAGAGAGGATAGGAGGGCGTTCGAAGGGAGGGAGTGGAATAGGTTGGCTGAGAGAGACGGGTGGGAGAAGCAAGCAGTATTGTGTGCTGCGCTGGGCAGCGAGCGAGAACCTAGAGCAGCTGATGCAGTAAACAGTTAATTAAGGACAGTCATTTGCACGGATATAATTAATTTTTTGTCGACACTTCCAGGCGTTGATGTGTTGTTATGGTGGCCCCAGTTTTTTATGTTTGAATTGGAACGGATTATTACTTTATGATTTATCTGTTGATACTTCAGTGAAGAAAAATGTATATTTAATATAAGTACAAATGTATGCCATCATTAGATATCGGGTTAGTGTGGTGACCATGTTGGCCTTGGGTCGGGAACAGTCTTCTCTGCTGACGAGTGCTAGGTTGGCAGAGGCGCTGGTGAAGCCTGATAGTTCAGTGGGTTACGATAATTTGGCCTTGGCTGAGGACTTCCCCGGACTTCTCTATGCCCACCACCCTCATTTGTGTCACCCTCAACACCTGAAAACCTTTACCTGTGGCACAGACACCCGAACCCGTTATTTTCTGGCTTGGAGTGAGATTGATTTGGTTTTGATTTTTTTCCCTCAGCCTAAGGTCTTTGTACTATCCCTTATGGTAGTCAGTTGCTGTTAAAATGTTCATTTATGTGTTTCTGTTATCTCTCATCTTGCGTTGTAAAAGAAATATAATTTGTGCTGTGGAACCAACACTTTCTCTGACCATCCGCATCATACATCGGCCCGAAAGAGCAGCCGGAATAAGAAACCGGTGCATATTTAAAGAACGATGGGATTACTGGAGGGAGCCGGGGAAACGCTTGAAAAAAAAATAGCCAAAGAGTAGAGTGTAAATATCAGAAAACAAAGTGTATTTACAAATAACCGAATGTGCAGATGAAATAAGCTATATAAATGATAAGATTGAATGAGAAGCATCATTCAGGGTAAAATTACAATTAGGAAAAGAAATTAAATGAAGGACCTTCAAAAGTGATGGGTTGGTGGGCTGCCAACCCGAACACGTAGCTACGCCAGACATTAATACTGCTCCAATAGACCCAACACAAAAGTTTCCACAATAGTCCTCATTGGATGGAAAACATAAACGCCACAATGATGACCTGATATATATATATATATATATATATATATATATATATATATATATATATATATATATATATGTGTGTGTGTGTGTGTGTGTGTATAAATCATGTGCTATGTGTAGCATGCATAAAAGACTTTAGTAGTAATATATGACTGCCCGTAATTAGAGATAGAAGTAGAGGAAGAGTTTAAGTAGCCGGGTTACCCGGCTGTTTAACGTTAGAACTTCTGTGGCCGGTTCTCCTGGTATTGCCCAAAACGATAGTTGAAATATATACCATTACATTCGTGTTCTCCCCTTAACCTAACCTTGGTGAGATTAATAAACCCAACAGTTTACCTTGTTTTCCAAGGTTAGTTTCGCTGCTGAGGAAAAATATAGATATACCTGAAATATGATGTACCTTGTTTGCATAAGTTATTTACGTAAGGACAGAGAAGAAAATTGATATGGTTTCGCGCGTTTTACCGTACGTCACCCGTCTGTAAAAAGGACGGATATAGCGCGATCGAGACATTTTTCCGTAAGGCATCAAAACCTAACCTTGAAAAGGCTAGCCTAACCAAACCTAAACTTAGGGTTATGAAAGGAAATCCACATCCCGCTAGTACGGGACTGTAACCTCTTAAAAGGAAAGAGCTGCATTTACTAGGTTATATATATTGACACGTTTATATTTTTTGAAAGCTTGATGTTCATCCAGTAGTGGAATATCATCCTTTTTGTATGGCAAGTGCTTTAAAGGGAGGCTCGGAAATCTCGAGTTGTATTTTGATTCTCCGCTCTCTTTGTAGACTTGTCTCCACCTGACGCTGAGACCTGCCATGGTGTCGTGAATTAGAAGTGGATTAAGTAGCCTTGTTGTTTGGTGAAAAGAGTGGGAGGGGAAAGGAGGTGCGTGAGCGGTGGCCGTCGGTAAGTGCTGGGCGCATGCCGGGCCACGGCCGCGCTCCTCCGGCAGTCGCGCGTCACAACCGGCTGCAGGCTGTCCGGTATCTCTCTGCCCTCCAACCTGCACGCGGCACCTGCCCTCACGCCGCCATCCGCCCACTCTAGACATAGTTTTTAACTGTAGGACGCCGGTGATGATGATAAGGAAGATCATCATGTCGACCTGAACTCGTATACCGTTCGCATACTGTCCTGGAGGAGGAAAAGTCCGCCTCTCGCTTCGCCGTCACTTGTTACATCAGAAGTAGAACTTGACGAGGGGGCCACAGCATTGCCTCCGGGGACTACCTTCTACAGGGTCCTTACACAACTGGAGTACCTCCATTGGTCATATATTAGGAAAGACTGCTTTAGGTTGAGTAAGGTGCGCCTCTTCGCCGTGCAGTTGCTACAATGGCTGTGCTTGTACTGAGGGAGTAACGTCAAAGTGTCAGGGTGTTTGGTGCCTCACTGAACTGCATACGATAATAATTCTACTTTACTAGTTGTTGTTGTTCTTGACTGTCCGTCGTACGCCCTGGTAGTTTGGCGAACGCTGTGTTTAAGTAACCGACTGTGATCCAGCAAGTGCCGCGTATACCGTAAGCCCTGAGATTGTGTAGACTTTGTTTCAAGACTCCATCTCTTCTCTCCGCTTATGGCAAAATGTGTTCCATCCACACCCACCACCACCAGCCGCTCCTCGCCACCTTCCCTACACAACCACTTTACGGATACCATCTCAACTTCAGGGCTACGCAATGGCGATCCTTTCCCCGAGGAAGAAACAGAGATGCCCCCCGACTGTTCCTCGTTGGATCTCCACGACATATGCCCGGAAGACGAAGTGTCTCTGACGCCCATTTTGCAGGACCTAAACAACGGTGGCGGAGAGGAAGACGACGTGATCGTTGTGGACACGACGGTGGACGTCATCTCGGATGTGGCGGCAGAACTGATGGCTGACACCATAGACTCCTTCATCGAGCTCTCCAACTCCCTCGTTCACTTCATCTCGGAACCAGAGGACGAGAAGCCGTGTATCTGTACTAAGTACGTGGTACGTGAGGGTGAGGATGGGTAAGTGCATGCAGCTGTCCCGAGATCCATGGATGTTCCCTTCTGGAAAAGTGAGGTGGTGTCGATCAGTGCACGTGTGTGGTGATGTGGCGCCTGCTTGAGTGTGCATGGTCCATGTGTTCAGTGTGTGGCAACCCAGCAGGAGTGGCGGGGTCTGGAACTGTAGAATCAGATTGAGACTGTGCAGTGTAAACAGACCGTTGGCAAGTGTTATTCGTGGTCGGTTCTGTTTTCTAGCGTACTAAAACGTTTTATTCCATCATTAGATAAATATGAAGGTCGCCAGTTATTACCACACCTAGATTTTCACTGCCTACCAGTCGCTATTGCTGTTTGAAGAAGTAAAAAACTTACAAGTAGTTGTAACTGGTAAAACCTAGTAATGTAGTAGCTTGTACAGTGCAAAGTGTAGGCTTCATTACAAACCAGGGCCAGAGATGTAAAGTTGACGTATACAGACATTTATTTTTCAGTCTGTACTGGTTCGGAATAAGATTTTTCCTTTTGTAGTTTTAGTGTTGCTGTTTTATGGCTATGATCAGGATTTGGGGGCTTAGGGTCTGAGGTGGAGCTTTCGGGGCATGAACTTAAGAAGTGAGTTACTGTGGTCAAATGATATTATAGAGGTTTGTTTCAGCCGTGGACTTCACATTAACTCATCCTGCCTCGTATAGTGTTGGTGCCTTATTGCACATTTCTTTGGCCTACTTACGATACCACAGGAGCATGGCATATTTCCTCTCCTGCATGAGCATAATGGTGTCTTCGTCGAAGTTGGCAGCGTGTAGAATTTGGCTACCTTTATCCATTGGTTATTGGTGGCCTTAGAGACAAAAGGGCAGGAGGAGAGACGAGGGCCGGCACTTCTCATATCCCTCCTGGTAACCTACTTACTTCCCATGGCCAAGTTGGTGCAGCAGCGTGAGCGGTATCGTGGCCTTGCTGCTGCTGCTGCCGCTGCTGTATTGACCCGACAGCAGCGGTGGGGGCTCCCCGCCCGGCCCCCATCCCGCGCCGTGTTGCACCAGGACCTTGTCTATCGCCTGCATGGTTCTGGGGGCGTCGACCTCTACAGCCTCCCTCAGTTGGCCCTCCAGCCGGTAATTTATGACCACGTGGACAGAGATCAGATGGTTACTGAGGATAGAAGACATGGATGCAAACCAGGAGCTTGGAATGCTTAATGACATATTGATTAAAACATGTGATATTGACATCAAATAAATACTTTAAGGTACTGTCGTTACTTTTTCGTACTGGTCTATGGATGAGCTACCACGTAGTGCATTTTCTCTGAATAAACCTGTAGACTGCGGGCACATGGTTGGTTTGGTATGGATGTTTCATGATTGGTCGAAGCACTTCAGTCGTGAAATACTGTTAACGTTACCCATCCCACGATTAAGGTTTGGAGAAATCGCGGTGTTATCGTTTCTGACATTCTGCGGAATTTTAGGTTGTTTGGTTTGCTTTGATTGAAATTGCTTTTCAGTGGCTTTCGATGTCTTTTGAACGACTCTGACCTTCATTTCTGTCGAAAACCACAACTCTTCATAATTTGGTCCCACTGAGGGGTCCCAAATTATCGTTAGATAGAGAGGGAGGGATGTCTCGAATGGTAGTGATTCACAGGAGAAATTAAGGTCAGAATCGTGCAAAACACATCAAAAACAATTTCAACGTCCAAACAGGTGAATGTCCGAAGCTGTAATTTTACCGAAATAGCTTAACTGGACAAGTCGATGTATTCTTTTAGACCTTATCGTTTTTGTAAAACATTTCAGTCACTGGTACTGTGTCGGGCTTCGAGATGTAACCAAAAGATGACAACGTAATCGCCTTAGAAGCCTCAGTATACTTGAAAGGTTTATCCCAAAGCAGAATGACGAATATGATTCCCTACTAGAATGACAGAATGAGGAAAGTTTGGCTTGAGTAAACATAAGGGATATTGTCATAAGTATTAGGGGCCCCACTCCTCAGAAGCCAACTGCCACGAGACTATCATGTACCTCATGAAAAGAACCCTGAATTTAGGAAGAAAATGAAGAAATAGATGACTGATGATGATCTTCGTCACAACTGCCAACCTAAGAACTAGATTAAAAGATTAATAATCAGCTTCGTCACAGATGTGGAAGCCTAGCCAATTTATTGCGAGAGCAAACCAGCTTGTTCGCAGAAACCCAGTACAATGCAGTTCTCGGAATCGACGTAAGCTTCTCATGTTGGTATTAGTTCTCGTGAGTGTACGCATTACTGAAATTCGTGATGTTCGATAACCGTACATGTCTAGATTTTCGTAAGACCTACTACTAATACTGTGCCTGGATGAACACAAAGAATAACACATTCCATTAAAAAATGAAAATTAAAGAAATTACGTTGTGAACTCAAATCCATGACGGGGCTAGGCTTTCCAAGTATCCCATCATACAAGGATTAGTAGGACTAAGGACTACAATAGTTATGTAATCCTGCTTGTGGACAGTTAAGGCCAGTCCACTGGCGCTAACTACAGCTGAGATTCTGTGCACTCCTGGGGTGCCCATCTCCTGAGCTTTATCTGCATCAAGCAGCTTTCTAAATTATCTATATGGCTTCAGTATTCACAGCATATTTTCGAACTGAGCTGTGGTTGTTCGATCTGTACACGTTCGAGTAACTCACTCTCATCATCAGACTATAAAATTGGTTAATCAGGTCTCATCTATCATGGGTAACTTGAATAGCCTGTTTCTTGTTTTGCTTTGCTTTCTTAATTCTGGTATCATATATGTTGCCTTCTTGTGGACTTTCGGTACTAGTTTTCTCTGCTTATTAAAGTTCGGTGACCAAACTTGATGAGCAGCATATTTTAATCTGATAAACGCTGTGAACAGTTTCTTGAATATTTACATTCGTTCATAGCTTTATTCTAAATTAATGATAATTATTGTATTTAGTAATTACTGCATAATATCACCAACTGAGTTGGCTGTGGTGTCTCTTCAACCTTCCTTCTGTCTCTTTGAGCTTCCAACACTCTGTTGAAAGTTGTTACTTTGCCATACATACATACATGACTCCAAGCATGGCGCGCCGTGACAGATCTGGCTATGCATATCAGTCAATCTTGTTTAGTTTGTCAGTTTTTGTCCTGATGATGGTAGCGACACAGTCATTGTACATTTTGTTAATCATGCAGGGTAAGTTGTCAATGGGAAAATGATACGACGTCCGTTGATCCCCCATATCAGCTAGGCACTTTCGCTTCTATCTTTATTAAAGCTGATCTCGCTTCTACAATGATGCTGCAGGATTCGAATAGTATGTACCTATGACTCTATCCTTGGTGGTGGCGATGTGCTGGCTTAAGGTTTTATTAAAGGGGAGTGTGACTGTGTTTTTAGGTAGAATGAACTCGTGAATGCTTATAAAGTTAGGGCGGTGCGTCAGCAATGTGGCTGGCAGAGTCAGGCAGGAGCATGACTGGCGGGGCCGTGTGGGCGCGAGGGTGCAAGGCGCTGGTCTCATTGGCTGTTAAGGGCAACGGCGGGGAAGCTTGCGTCATGGTTGCAGGTCCCTGAAAGAAAAAATCGCTAGAGAGGTCTTATATATATATATATATATATATATATATATATATATATATATATATATATATATATATATATATATATATATCCCGTTGCATGATTTCTATTTGAAATATGAATCTTTTTTTTTTTTTTTTAACTATTCGCCATTTCCCGCGTTAACGAGGTAGCGTTAAGAACAGAGGACTGGGCCTTTTTTTGGAATATCCTCACCTGGCCCCCTCTGTTCCTTCTTTTGGAAAATTAAAAAAAAAAAAAAAAAAACGAGAGGGGAGGATTTCCAGCCCCCCGCTCCCTCCCCTTTTAGTCGCCTTCTATCATTGAAATGATATGAATCTACAGTAGGAAAAAAATGCAAAGGGAGAAAAGTGGGTTTAAGCTCGTTGGATGGATGTATATGTTCTTATTGCCTCCCATGTTTTACGGTGTTCAAGTCGGTGTCAGCATATTTCACCAGGATTTAGAATTTGGTCATGTATGTATTTGGATCAGATTCATGAAATGGTATACTCGTTCCCCCCATTGTATGAAGAATTGAGTAGCAGAAGAACCACAACTGGATCGAGTGTGAGTTGTGTCTCTTATTGATAAAAGGGTTGAACCAGGAACTTAATCTGGCTCATAACTTTGAAGAAAATTTCACTTCTGGCCATGATACTTAATATAGTATGTATATATATATATATATATATATATATATATATATATATATATATATATATATATATATATATATATAGCACTACCCATCCTTTCTGATTTCAGATTGAATAACTTGCACAACAGACAACACCAGTGTTCCATGGAACACCTTTCTGATGCTCCTCTTCCCCCCATGTAACACTACTCAGGACCCTTACACTTTCCCACATCACCACGCATGTGCTAGTCTTTCCCTTTCAGTAGTTCTGATGATCTAGGTCCTTCGTCTTTGTCTTCAGAGAAATCTATGCGGATCATTGTCTTCTCCATGAATGCTCCTACTACATTAACTCCAATATTATCCCTATCATTCGTGTTCATCCCTCTCCCCCCCCCACCCCAGAACGCTTTCACCTTAATACGCAAGCCCTGCTTTTCTGGCTAAAGTTTTTTGTAGGTCTCTCTCTCTCTCTCTCTCTCTCGTATACGGAAAGATAGTTTCTCTCGTTGCTCCCATCCCTCCCACAGTCCTTCCTCCTCCTCTGTATCAATCTTTCTGTCTTCCCTTACACATGGAAGAACTTCTCTACTAAAATAGGGTGTAATGTTAACTGTTGGAGTGTGGTGTGAATTTGCTTGAGTATGTTGGGACTGATAGATCACACTTTTTAGTGTGCAAAAACCTTGCATGCCTCCCCACACATTTTTTTAAGGCGAAGTTTCACATTTTAGTACTTTGTCAACACTCCTTTGCTTTATTTCCTTATGTAGACGTCTGTGCATCTATATTTTGAGTCCATAGGGTCTTGATCTAAGTGAGGCGAGGCACTGATGAGATGCTGTAGGAAGCAGCCGCCTGATCCTACATTTTAAGCGCCTAGTACGCCTAGAAGTTCCACACGTGTATCCTTATTTTTTGTTTCCAAGCGAAATTTCAGTCTTTCTCTGCCTTAAGAAAGTAAGAGCCAACCATTCTGAAGTGCAGTGAAAGAAATACAGTGCATAGAAGTAAAGTTCCCAAAAATGAGGTGGCAGTCATTAAGAGTAAGGCCCCCCCCCACATCTTTCCCTCAAGATAGCCTGAGGCACACTGTGGCGGGTTGCTAGTGCTTACAAAGTTAGAAACTCTAATCTCAGTGACCAGATTTACGATTATTCCACCCAAAGAGCATCTTAAGCTTGTACCCACAATACCTTTAATTGTGTCATTTTTGAAAATATATTGGGTTTGGATAATTTTTTTGTTGACGCTGTAAAATGTTCTTTATATTCAGCAAGGATTATCTGATAATTTAGTACTAATTGTGTCTGTAGTTATGTGGCTGGTCTTGCATGTTGTGTCCTTTTTGGTTGTTGTAATTCTGATCGTCTCGTTAATTTTGGAAAATTAGGTTCATGACTTTTTGGCTTTCTGTTAAGTATGTAATCTGACATTTTACATGAACTTTTTCCTGCAATTTGTGCTATTGTTCACATGTCTTTACTAACATTGCCTATTTTTTTTCTACTTGGGTTACAGAATAGTGTAAGTGTACGGCTTGGGGATAAGCAGTGATGGTGGCCTGAAGTTGGAGGAAACGGGAGGAGGAGATAGAGGCAGTATATGTAACTTAGGCACACCCTTTTTGTTACTGTAGTGGACATCGTGTTGTAGCTGGTGCTTGACTGTGTCCCATACTTCCCTTGTCCCGTAAAGGGTCAGAGAGTAAAATGCACAAACCTGCTGAGTTTTGGCACATTTAAGTCTTTAATGGATGTGAGTGATATGCTTGTGAGTTATTGCAAGGTGAGTAGCGAAGTTAGCTGTGGTGTATTTGTGTGCAGCCTCTCGTATGGTTCTTGCTGTGTGGGGAAGAGTTGAGTGAACCTGCTGATTTAGCCTCCTTTTAGTGATCCCCTCTACAGATGATGTACACTTACATTTTTCCCCCACAACAAGAAACCTTTGGTGTTATCTGTGTGATGCATCCCCTTCACACTAGTCAGCAGTTGGATTTTATGTAGTTAGAGATTGAGACATTTAGAAGTTAGTTACGAAGCATATTTTTAGTGGTTAAAACACCTTTCATATTCATTAAAAAATTACCCAGTAACCATTTTAGATTCCTTGTGAGTTATATCATAGACAGGTTATCTTCATGTACTGTTACTGTTAAAGATATCGAATAGTGTATGATAAAACCCGTTGATATTCTATGATAGGTTTAATTGGATATGTTAGATTATTCTGTGGAAGCTGATCATAATTTAAGGTTTTTCCTTTTGTTTTTCCTTATGCAGAATGGATAAAGATGGCACTTTAGACATCAGCTTTGATGAATGGCGAGACTACCTGTTGTTCCATCCTTCAGCAAATCTCCACGATATCATCTTGTACTGGAGACATGCTACAGTAAGTGTTCTATCAATCATCAGTTTAGGTACTACTGCTACACATGAATGTGTAAGATGATAGTCATGAAGCCTGATCTAACCATGAATGACCATGTCCTAAAAATTGCAACATCTCAAAAATCCTTTGTTCTTTCCTGCATCTTTTTAATCTTTTTTTCTATAACTGATAGTAGGCCTTGTCAGCTTTTCAACATAACCTAATTACAGTTCATGAAATATTTTTCATTTCTTTTTTTCTTTACAGTGATTAATACATATAGACTGATGCTGCTTTACCAAAATTTTAATTCATATGTTTTTACCTCATTGAAGTAGTAAGGTGATGGAGATGTAGCAAATGAGTTAGGATTGATTTACTAGGAACAGCTGCATTAGTTATTAATAAGAGGTTAAAGTAATTCACATGCTATCACCAATTTACATAGCATGTTTCCTTTGGCTGCTCTCTGATGCCCATAGCATTATTCAAGTTGCTTTTGTATATAAGAAATTAGTTTGACTCATTGTAGTTTTTGAAAGGAATTTCCTTTATTGAAAGTTGAATGAAGAAAGCAGGTAGATCTGGAAAATATTATATCTATTTTCAATGATAAGTGATTGCTAAAGTACTGTAATACCAGTTGAGAGTACTAAAATAATGCAGACATCTGAATGTAAAGGTTTAGTTTTTTCTAAGATAGTCAGCATCTGTTCAACTGTCCAGTTAGAGGAAACTGCTGAACTTATTTTTATCAGTCACTGGCTGCATAGCAACCACTTAGTACATATGCAATGAAACAAAGATGCTCTCAGTACAGTCACACTTCAACATGGATTGCACTCGCTTCTTTTCAGCAGCACTAGACTCTTCTCATCCAAGCCATTCCATAACTAATCTCCATCCCACAGATAGGAATAGAAACGTTTACTTGTCTCACACTTCAGCATTCTTTACCCACAGATCACAACCTTCCTCAACAGGCACAGCACTGTCACAACTTAAACACCCCAGAAGTACTTAGTAAATAACATACAATTAATTACCATCCCAACTCACTCTTAGATGTCATCCTACCACCCATCTGAAACCACACCCCTCAGACATTCACAGGTTACACTTTCTCATCTATGCCCAGGGCAATACCCATCCCTACAGCACTCCAAACACCAATTCAGCATATCTCAAGACCTTTCATGCCCATGTTCTAACTACAGCAATGAAGACACCAATCACACACTTCTCAGTGTCCTTGCACTTTCAGAATGTAGATACACTTGCAGTATTAATGCTTTAAGACACTTTATACCATGGGTTAGTACAGCTTCAAGGCTACCCTGTAATCAGTTGCAGGGAAAGTATGGACTTCTCTGGAGTGAGAAGTTGTTGGACATGATTATTGCTTTGATAATAGGACTTCCTCAAAGGTGACTTTTCACACATTGTGTAAATGAAATCTGGGTTGTGTAATGTCTCATGGCTGTTTAATCATTTGATGGATGGGGTGGTGAGGAGGTGTCTTGGAGAGATGGGCAGGTCTGCAGTCTATTAGAGGTAGATGAGGCCTAAGAGGTGAGCCAGTTACTGTTTGCTGGTGACACAGGAGGGACATCATCTGATCCATATGTCCTAACTTGTTCCCAAATATAGTTTGTAGGTACATTGCCTCATAATTTTAACCTTTCTTTCAGAACCTTGATGTTGGTGAGGATCTTTCAATACCAGATGATTTCTCTCTCGAGGAATGGTTATCAGGCAAATGGTGGAGACACCTTGTCGCTGGTGGTGTGGCTGGCATGGTTTCAAGAACTTGTACGGCACCACTTGATCGACTCAAAGTCTTCCTTCAGGTGAGTTTGTCGAGAGTATGGTACTATGGTTGTATACAGAACTTTAGCTATATTACATTTTATTATGAACTGTATTCACAGTTATCAAACTTTTCATGGTGTATGGTAAAATATTTTAGTTGTCTAAATACAACCCCTTTAGAGTTCATATAAGTGTTAAACCATTGGAACTTATGTTTTGCAGTTGAAAGCTGATCATTGCCTGTAACTTTCACTTTGAGATTTTTATTTTCTACCGCTGTGTATGTTTCAGAATTAAAATGGTTAGAATCATTGTAAGAATATATTATTATCATTGAATATCATTACATAGCTAAGAAAGAAGGGAGAGGAATGATTACCCCATTGCCATCCTCTTGGATTCATTCCTGATATAATCTGTTAACCAACATTCAAGTGTTATATAAGAGTACCCTTTAAGGAGACAGAAGTGTAGGCCATGAAGTAACAATTTCCATGTATAAAACATGATTATTTATTTTTCAAGAATCTTTCTTCATTTTGCTCATGACATTTTAAAACCTAAAATTAATTAATACTAGTTTTTCCATAACAGTTGCAACCTACTTTCAGGGTGGTTTCCCTAAATATTAACATGCATATAAGAATGTATTCATTACATTCATGTTATCTTGCCACTAGAAAAATCACTACAGTCAAGTTTGAAAGGGGTATAATGAAGGGTACACAAGTTATTGAATCATTGTACGTTTCATTTAAGAATATACAACTGTACACCGGAGAAGTGTTATATAAGAGTACCCTTTAAGGAGACAGAAGTGTAGGCCATGAAGTAACAATTTCCATATATAAAACATGATTATTTATTTTTCAAGAATCTTTCTTCATTTTGCTCATGACATTTTAAAACCTAAAATTAATTAATACTAGTTTTTCCATAACAGTTGCAACCTACTTTCAGGGTGGTGTCCCTAAATATTAACATGCATATAAGAATGTATTCATTACATTCAGGTTATCTTGCCTCTAGAAAAATCACTACAGTCAAGTTTGAAAGGGGTATAATGAAGGGTACACAAGTTATTGAATCATTGTACGTTTCATTTAAGAATATACAACTGTACACCGGAGAAATGCATAAAAGTAAAAGAAATAGTAAAATTTCTGTCCATTTGTTGCATTGCCATCTGATTCCGGAATCCTCTAGATGAGTTTGCTAATCTCAAGAGTCAGAAAATCTGTGTGGATACAAGAACACAGCACAGTGGGTCACAATTTGTGCAAATCCACTTTGTATTCCGGTAGGTTTATCAAATGAAATAGTTTAGGATATTCCAAAGTTTTTTGAAGCATTGCTTTGTATGTCATGTATAGGAGTATATTTGTTTGATTTCCATTTTTAATTTTCAGGTTCATGGAGGGAAGCAGTTTCAAGGCTTAGCCAGTTGTTTTAAGTATATGTTAAAGGAAGGTGGTAGTAAGTCTCTGTGGAGGGGTAATGGTATCAACGTACTGAAGATTGCACCAGAATCAGCATTGAAATTTGCAGCATATGAACAAGCCAAACGGATTATAATGCAGTTTGGTGGTAGTAAAGACAGAGAATTGACAATATATGAGCGGTTTGTGGCGGGCTCTTTCGCTGGAGGATTTTCACAAACTGTTATTTACCCTCTTGAGGTAAGTTTCCAGAACGTTGGTATTATATTTTTTCAGTAGTTGTAGTTATGTTTGTAGAGATATAGACTTGTGACCAACAGCATGAGAAAATAGGTGTCATAGGATTGTTTCTGTGTTAGAGAAGTTTGTACAGATAGACAAGAATGTTTAGAATAAGTTATATTTGATACAACCTGATATTCAGCAAGAATTTTACATTTAATATAGATGAAGAAATATTTGTAAACATTTAGATGATTTCATGAAAACGGTGGATGGTCTTCCATGGTGAGGATTTGTTGCTTTGTGAAATTTGGATGTAGGCAGAGATTCAGCAAATTTCAGCGGATAGAAAAGTTTTCCGCGTATAAGATTTACTCTCCACAAGAATGTACATTCAGAATTGTTCACTATGCCCTTTTTTTTTCACTGAGACATTTTGCACTGCACTGTGAGGGAGCAAATGCTTATTGAATTGTTTACTGGTCTCTGTGCTGCCCAATTGTCTACAAGTCTCAAAAAGAATATACATGTACTTTAGATACAATAAGGTTAATGTAAGCAGCAGCAGATGTATTACTGTAGAGGAATACCCACTTGGGATTCCCTTTTAATTTTCATCAAATCAGGAAGTGGCCAGTCAGAAATGTAGAGTGACAAAATAAGGCTTTGTGAATCAGAGAGTGGTAGGGAGCCATACTTGAATCCATCAGTGCTCTAAGGGAACAGCCAGTCAAGGGAAGACCCACTTCATTTAGGGTTTCTTTTTTGGGCAGTATTTCCTGGCTAGGAGTACATATGCTGAAATGTGGCAAAGCAGCTGGAGTGCATGGGACTGTAGTGAAGCTTTTCAAGAAAGGGGTCGAAAGAGTTGTTGATTGGTTAGTTTGGCCATTGGCATATATATGACCCAACAATAGACACCTGTAGACTGGCGGAATGCATATATAGTGCCTTTGTATAATGGCATAGTGCAAAAGTGAATGTTCAAATTGCAGAGGTGTCGATTTGTTAAGTACACCTGATAACGCGTATGTGGCATTGGGGATTGAGATAATGTTGGCAAATGCAGAACCTCTGACCTGGAAGGAGTGTGGCTTCAGGTGAAGTAGAGGGCATGTAGACCATGTGTTTGCTTTTAAGAATATGAATGAGAAAATTTTGAAAAAGATATTTTTTTTATGTGGCACTAAAGGATATGGATAAACTCCTCACTAATGACATGAGCCTCAGCTTTGAACATTCTCTGATAATCTCTAGAGGGCTTATGGGTGTTTCATCTTGCTACAGGGAGATTTATAGAGAAGGCATGTCACACAGTTAATGTTGGATGACATTTTGAAAATGCTGAGGAAAACCTGTTCTCCAGTATTTGATCAGATAATTCAGGGGGTGACATAGACAACCCTAGTGCCCGTCCTTCTCCCTTCCAGTAACTCTTATAACCCCACTGCCTCAAGCCCACATCACCACATTATCTTGTAAGTTTTCTGTGCATTTCGATTTAAAGAGAGTGTGGAAAATTTTCTTAAGAGCTGGATGTGGAAATGATTTGCTCAGGAACATATGCTGCCAACCCCCAATAACTTACATAATGGGTTCAGTTGATCATTCGATGACATCTTGCTTAGAAAGGAATGTAATCCCATCACTAAGCAGGGGCTCCCATTATGTTTTAAAAGTATATTTTTTCTGTTATTATTTCTTGCAACTTATACATCTTGTATGATAAAAGGCTAATTTTTTTTTTGATTTAATCACTACTGCTTTGTTTTCCAGGTTTTAAAAACAAGATTAGCGTTAAGAAAAACAGGGCAGTATAAGAGCATAATTGACGCAGGTAAAAAGATCTATAAACAAGAAGGCTTTAGATCTTTTTATCGTGGATATATCCCAAATCTTCTGGGTATTATACCATATGCAGGAATTGACCTTGCAATATATGAAACTTTAAAGAAAACATACATGCAGCATCACACGGAAAATACCAATCCATCTGTCTTTGTCATAACGGCCTGTGGAGCATTTTCATCTTCATGTGGACAAGTTGCCTCATACCCTCTAGCTCTTGTTCGCACAAAGCTACAGGCTCAAGGTTAGTGTAATATGTTGGTCCATTTCATAATATAAAAACAGTGCTATGTGGCTTTCCTTCCCATTATAGCTTCTTGCAAGGTGTATGTCTGGTAAAAGGTAACTTTATCTTGGGAAAGCAAAAGAAACCTGCAATAGTAAAAGATGAATTATTATAGATTATATTTGCACCTGTATTGTTTATATACCTCTTTTTTTGATTAATTGCAATTAACTTTATCAAAATTTGTGCCTACAGACTTTGGTTATCTAAATTGTTCACTAACTTTTTCCTTCACCTATATTGTCTCTGTTTTAGTGCAAACACACACACGCACACACACACACACACACATATCTTGGTCACAGCAGTTGGTCCTCAGTCCTGCCAGCTATTCATCCTCCCTTAAGGGCTGACATTGGCTAGGTTGTGTGTGTGTGTATGTGCATACATACATAGGGGTAGACATAGTGTATACATATATGTACAGTGTTAAGAAGAAAGGGCAATACTAGTGTAAAACTCTTTTCCCGTAAAACACAGATAGTAATTACGCACGTGTGCTGTAGTAGTACATTTCCCTAAAACTTCCCAAAGTACTGAGGTTGGTGTCACTAGGGATCTCTTAATGCCCTACTAATATTTTTGATTTTTTGTTAAGTTACATACAAGGTAATAATGGAAAGTAGATTTTAGTAATTTTCATAACTTTTGCACATCATGAATAATTTTTCTCTTCATAATCTTTGTTATACTGCACTGAACACAAGTATAGCTTATCTATATGTACATGAAATTTGATGAGTATGGCATTATTCTTGAAAAATGTTTACATGGTGTCACAAGTAGGTTTTAGACATATTTTTATTGAATTGTACTTTGTCATTGCGATTGGAAATAAGTTTTTGTAGATAATATCAAATTTCTCTTTTTATTGCAGTAATAACACCAGGAGTGGTACATGACCAACCAGTCACTATGTCAGGACTGTTTCGTCATATCTTCACTAATGAAGGGGTAGTTGGATTATACCGTGGCATTACACCAAACTTTATGAAAGTGGCACCAGCAGTGAGCATTTCGTATGTAGTGTATGAAAAGTGTCGGCAAGCTTTGGGTGTGTCCATGACGTAATGCATACGTTGATTCCTTTTTCAGGCCAAGGCTTGAAGTAGTCATGTCTTCTCATTGTTTAAAGAAATATCTTATTTCTTTCTCTTTGCAACAAGAATTATCAGAACTTGTGAAAATTTTGATTACTGCAACTGTAGGTTATTCATCTTTCATAAATTATGGATTCTTACTGGCCTTTCATTACTAAACCAGTGGTTAAGGAGACAATATTTAGATTCATCTTTACAAAAGTCAGTGACTATCATAATATAAAGTATGTTATGCATCACACTGCATTTCATTATTTCCTATTTTTTTCCATATGAGACTGAATAGATCTGTGAACAGAAAATGTATATGAGCCATTTCGCAAGTGAACCTTTTTATTTAGCAGAATGTAACATTTCAGTTATAGCATTCTTACGTTTTCTTTATTAGTTGAAGAAACATTGTCTTCTGTTGTAAAACATCCTGGAGAAAGACATGGCTGAATTAAGAAGTGAGCTTTGCACTTGTCAATGAATGGTGGAGTTATGCTTATGACCCCTCTGAGTTCTAGGCATCTCTCTACATAGTACACATGTTCACAAAAAAAAGGGTTTCTGAGAAAATAGAACTGATTTTTTGTATTTTTTATTCTTTTCATTGTATCCAGGCAAAAGACTGTTTCACTTGGAGTTGTTGGTGGGACTTGTGTATGCAATCTTAATTCTCCAGTTATTTTTCACATCTAAAATAAGAAATGCCAATATTAAGTTTATTAACAATGCATTAGGTAGCAGATGTCAGCTAGAGCACATTACAGTTTTCCACTCTCTTGTATTAGTAGACAGTTATAGATGTTGTTAAACAATGTTGGTGAATTCTCATTAACGTAAGTGAATTGCGAAGATAATTTTCCCTGTTCATCTTTTATAATCTCTGAAAAAGTGCAAGAAAGTTCTGCTGTAGCTTCTAATGAGTGTGTGAGCAAAAGAAGGAATTTGAGTGTTGAAGCAAAGTATTCCTGTGATAAGTAAATGTGAAAAATGAAGAATTGATACATGATATACTATTTTTCAGAAATTTGGAAATATTTATACTTTATTTAATTTACTTGATATAGAGAACAAATAAGTTGAACCATATTTTAATTTGTTCAATTGAATTTATGTTGGTACTGAATTTTCCAGGAATTTGTACATGTTAGTAAAGCAGATTTATAATCATCTAGTTTTGACTCATGGGCCCATCAGCTTAAATTTATGACAGTGGTACATCATGATATTGGGTTGTGTTACAATTGAGAGTTGTGGCCTTGGATATAACCATGATACTTTATGTAGAGGATTTAATATGTTTGTGAAAGCATTCATAAGAATGCTTAAATCCATACTGCATTTGATTTTTTTTTTTTTTTTTTTTTTTTTTTTTTTTTTTGTAAGAAATGGATGATATTCTTAGTCCTGAAGCCTTCACTCTAGTTTTCTCACAGTGCTTTTTGAGTAATTTATCCAAGTATTCTTGTAACTGAGCAATCACTGTGGGCAGTATTGTATAGTATTTTCATATAACGTAGGTTTTGATTCCCAGAGGCATTGATATAAGAATTACACGTCAGAATTGTGGCAAAGCTCAAAATATGTATTTAGTTCAAGTTTTTCATTGTGATAACAAGATCCTCAAAAGGTTGTAGTCTGACAAATCCTGTTGGCCCAGAAGGACTCTACAAGAGACTATATTTTTCTGTAGTTTAGGGTAAATGGTTTTGTACTTAAATTATATCAAGTGATGTTATGGAACGCTTAGATGTTGTCAGTATGCATTCTAGGTAAGAAACTCATAAGAAATAGCTGGACTAAAGGATTAGCAAAGGTCTGTGAATGAGATGTGACATCCATTGGTTATGATGGATTTTGATGATAATTTAAAGAATGTCCTGCCAAAGTTTTGAATAAGTAATTCTTTAGCTACAAGTTACATGGAAATACATGCTGAAAAGTCTAGGTCACTTCTTTGTGACAGGAACTCTGTTATTCAAGGCCTGAAATAATGGTTTTATGACCATTTGATGTTAAATGTCATAACAAACCAGTCCCTAAAGGGCTTATCTGATGAGCCTCTGTTGTTTCTAGATTATATCATTATTATAACGGAGTCCTGTGGTAACTGGATCCTGTATAACCAAGCACCTGGTAACTGGAAAGTCAGGTCTTCTGCATCTTAGTCTTGCATAATCATGTTTTGGTAATAGGATTTTAAACAGTCCAGTTTTTTTTACCCCACACTGCAAAGTTTGTTACCCATGACTGTGCATCCTAATCTTATGAACTTGTTTCCTAACTATGAGAATTAGTTGTGAACCAAACTTGCACAGCAGATACAACATTTAAGGTTCTGTGCTAAATAAGCTTTTAAGGGGAGAGGGTCAATCATGTTCACAAGGTCTTGTATACTGAAATACAACAAGGTGCTTATGTACATATATAATGATTTTATACCATGAAAAGATGTGGAACAAACTTGTTCCCCATATATTGCATACAACACTTTACACCTGATTAAGTTTTTTAGGTCAGAGGGGGGGGTTGTAGTTCAAGGTCACAAAATCTTTTTTACTATTTTTTCTCTTACGTTCTTGTGCATGTGATATCTCATGACTGGTAGACTGAAAATGTTCCAGATTTGTTTCCTAAGTACTGCATACAAAGTTCTGATCAAGTTTTCAAGGCTGGAGGTTGTAAGCTAGTAAGTGCTTGCATACATAACCTCATATGATGGTTATTGAGTGTGAGCAAAGCTTGAACCACAGACTTTGCACACAAAACCATATACAACGTAAGTTTTTTAGATCAGGGTATTTGAAGGTCAAAGTTACATAGTGACATCATCTGGGGGTACTAGTCCACTTTTGGGAGGTATAGGTGTTTTACATGCATAGTCCTCTTTGAAATTGAGTCCAGGATAATCTCATGGTAAATTGATTGAGAAACCTTGATAATCAGGCAAATGGTAATGGTTCTGAAAAGTTCTTGGAACAGGATCCAGGATCATTAGTTTTTTAGTACCTTGGATCTGAAGTAACAAGTTTCTGGCAAGAAGGTCCTTTATTGATTTCTTGATAACTAAGTCTTGGAGAATCAAGATTCTTGCACCTTAGTCTTTCTTAATCCACTATTTTAGTGTTTGGTTCTCAGTTGATTAGATGTAGGAACTTAATCCTACATAATCCAGCTTCATTTGACTGGATCCAGGATGTTATAGCTTTTGGTGACAGGTTTCTGAATAATCATTACTTCCAATAACTAGTAAATGGGTTCTTGGTAATTAGGCTTCTTTAGCTGGATCCTGGATAATCAAGTTTCTGGTAACCAACTCTTGAATAGTCAAGCTTCCATGATTTGATGCTTACATTAGTGTGGTGTCTGAAATTGGGCCAAGAATACTTAAGTTTATGTTAACAGATCCTGGTAGTTTGTTTGGCTAAATTCTTTAGGCTTTAGGTAATTTAGAATCAAAATAAATGTTTTCATGATGTTGCCCTATGATGACTTCAAGATATGTTTATTAAAGGGATTTTTGATCAGCATGTGTAGACATGCATACATGCATGTTTTCCATCTTGTGTCAGCATAAACAAATCTTGGCAATACTGATACGTGTCATATCCAGTTACTCATGTCTATTCATATGGGGTGTTTTATTAGGTTGATGTAAGTAGTAATGCCAACCATTTCATTTACTCAAGATTACTTAATTGATACTCAGGAACCGTGTGAAGATAGCAAGAAAAGCAGCATCAAGTTCATGCAGAAATTTTAGTAAGTGGCAACATTCCAAAAATAGGATGCTTTGATTATGTTGCTGTAGAGAAAATAGAGTGAAACTTAATAAGCAAGAACCTACATGAGGTATTACCAAATACCTAAAAAGATGAAGTAAAGACTAAAAGTGTTGTTACCAAGTTGTTGGCCTGTAATTAATGAAAATTAATAATGTCTTGTAGCTAAGAGTTACTTGATATATTAATGCCTTCTGTTTTGCAAATAATCCCCTCACTTTGAGACAATAGAAAAACATAAAGATATGAGAAATTTCTTAAATTTGAAGGTCTTATATTTTCTGCAAAAATGTCATGCTATGCATTGTAATTGTTAAAACTTTTCATAAGATATATGTGCTAGTGGTAATTATTATAGTGACAGACTTTAAATTTCGACCAAAATTATTTATTCTTACAATAATAGAATAGTTATTAACATTAAAGGTATCACCAATAGTATTCCTGTTCTGTAAGATAGTATAATCATTGTCCACAAATTAATTTGGCTGATGTATGTATTTGCTCTTTATTTATACTCCATCTTTTGCTAATCAATCATTTGAACAGCACATAATAACTGATATGTCAATCCATCCATTCCAGACTTAGTAATTCAAGTGTTTGGGTTAAGATTATTTAACATGGGTGTAGGTCATCATTGTAGCTTTTCTAGCTGGACTGGAAGAGATTATTGAATAGATACATTTTTATATTGCTCTTTCCCCACTTTGTAGTTTCTTATTGTAAATTTAGATTCCATTTCCCTCCATCCATTCTTAGTTTAATAGAAATGAAAAGTATGAAACACAGAAACATCTGATGTTTTCATAAACCAGTAAAGTATGCCCATAATGAAATAATGGCATTCAAATGGAAAAACTCACATATGTTTCATTCGAATTAATTTCTTTCTAAGTTTAGATAGAATTCAATTTTCATAGAAACAGGTGAGGTATGGCAGTTTATGCTCATCTCGGCAACTTTTAAAGTGTCTTTGTTGTACCATAGAGTAATAAGCTGTATGTACCATAGAGATATAAACTTTTTCAAGGACTTTGGGTTTGAATATTATAGGATTGCATGAGTATTTTTGAGACTGGACATGCTTTGGGGGTTACAGTACATAGCCATTAACTGAATGTTCTTATTTTCCAATAAAAAGTTTTACAAGGGTTTAATTCACCAAGGTAAACAAATAGTCATTGCTAGCTTGAGCCTGGCATATTCCTTGTGTTAAGGTGCCAGCCAAATATATGGTTTGCTCTTCTTATCTTCCATAGAGAATGCTTACAGAAAGTGCATCTTATGTTTTTACTTCGGCTTTTCTGTGAAAATATTTCCAAGTTGAAAGACCATAATCCTCACAATTCTGGACTCAATACTAAGTGTTCTGAAATGTGATATTCTGTGTAATGATGTTTGACAATGCTTTGATGTATTGGTGCATTAGAACTAATTAATAAGTCTGCATTGTGCATTATTCATGGATAAGTTGTATTCATCTTTGTACTTATATGTATTACAGTGAGTCTTTTCTACCATCACTGGCTGTTTAAGGTATGAACAGATTGTGTTCATCATCTATGTGAGGAAATATGATTAGATTCCTAGGATATTCAGTGCTAACTACAGCTTCTCTTAGTCATGTCTTAAGTTAATGGTGTATATCTTACTTTTTTACAGTGTTGCACTGTTTGTGATGCTAAATGTAATAAACCATTTTGTAATGCATTTTTTTTAGTTCTGTAGTCTTTCATTCAATGGCAAAACATTGTATATAATAACCTGTCTGGATGAGTCATATTATTTTAGTTGCTTGATTCAGAAAGTCTCCTGTTATAGGAATCTGCCCTCTAAGTTTTGACTAAAGAAAATTATCCAAGCCTTTTCTCAGAACATTTTACATTATTGTAAGAAAAAGCAGGAATCCCCTATTTTGATAAATGGTAACGATGTCTCCATAGTTGGAGTAGACTATGAATTGCTGATCCTTTTTTTTTACAGTGGTTGTATCAGCTGCAGCATTTTATCTGACTAGAATTGTAGAAAGGAACCATATCTTATATTTTATCATCATAGATTCTTTGAGGGATATATCGGTGAGTGCTCTCTCTCTCTCTCTCTCTCTCTCTCTCTCTCTCTCTCTCTCTCTCTCTCTCTCTCTCTCAGAATAACATTTCAAAATTGAACATCCTTATCAGAAATAACTCAAACTGGAGATTTGTAAACCTACTTGGGATAGGTGATTATAGTGGCTACAATTACAAGTTTGAGTTCAAGTTTATAATGTGGCTATTTTTTTCTGTGTTCTCAGTAGAGATAAAACATAAGTTGGATGTTGGAGTTTCTTTGTCAGTGGTTGCAGAGTTATTAATAGAATTCATGATACAAGCTTTCTTGTAACTGAGATCTCCAGTTTTTCTTAATCATTGTGTTTCCAGCCATTTTTTTTGCTTTTTCTCCTATAAATAAGATTTAATCATCTATATTCATTTAAAGATAATTGCATATTCAGTATTTTCACCAAGTACTAAAGGTATGGTATGTGTTTATAATGTTCCTGGTCTAGACAGGAAATGTGTGAAATTTGAATGAGACTTCAGATGATTACGTAAACACTAATGTGATCAATGTATAATTTTTTTATTATAAGAAAATGTTCTTGAAATCTGTTGTGAATGAATTTTGATTTAATTTTGGTGAAATTATCCTTAAGAAGGAAGTTGACAAGGTATGTTTTGGTATTATGAAAATAACTACACTTCATATTTTGCTCCTGCCCTGAATATATACACGGAAAGTGTTTTGTAATTGAGAATACATTTTTTGCCCTCAAGGCAGGAGGCATATTTCCCATCTAAATTAATTTTTGAAATGGCCTGACAGTTTGTGTGTAATAATGTTTCTGTGAAGAGCCTCCTTTAAGTTATTGAACATGTTTATACAGTATTTATGTGTGTATATACCATTATTTTTATGACTACAAAGTGATGTTGATTCTATTATGATACAGTAAAAATATTTGCTTCTCATTGTGTTTGCTTTAAGCTGATCACTTTTGTTTTGAATAGAAGAGTGTTTTATTTTTATTTTTTTTTTGGACGGCACTGACATAACAAACCCGAATCAAGGCCATCCTGAGTGAAAGAAAAATGTTGAAGAGAAAGAAAGTAGAAATCTGGAAGGGAAGATATGTTAGATGAAGAGGGGAAAGACAAAAGAAGGAAGAGAATTCCACAGCTTAGCTGTATGAGGAAAGGAGGATGTATTATAACAACCAATACTTGCGTGGCCAGTCTCCATGCAGAAGTTGTAAAAAGCAGCAGCCAAATGTGTACCACGATTCCAAACCTTGGGGATGGGGACATATACAGACAGTTTATGAGAATACTGGGCAAAATAATACCAATAGAAGAGAGGGAGGGCAGCAAATTTACAGAGTATGGAAAGGTAAGGTTGAAGAGAGATGGTGCCAGGAGTGAATGAGATAGAAGGCTTGTGACAACTTTCTAGATAATGGAGAAGAGGAGGGTGAACCTCCTTGTATGTGTGAGCAGTATTCCATGCTTGAGCAAATAAATCCCCTGTAGACATGAAACACATTCATTAGAAAACTAAATATGGTGCCAATATAACACTCCCAGCTTTTGGAAAGCAAACACTGATGTAAATGGCATAGTGGAGAATATGGTTATGCTTGCAACTCTTATATTATAACAATGTTAAATTGTGGTGTTTTGAAACTGAACTGATAAAAACAAATGATTCTTAGAAAGATGTATAGGGAGAAATTTTGTTTTAGCACTTAAATTTTACAAGTTACCGCTTTCCCAATCTGAAATGTTGCACAAGTCAGAACTGAGAGGAAATATGGCCAGTACGAGAAAGAGTGAATATTGAAAGAGAAAAAGTGAGTTGAAGTATGTAAAGTGGAATCATCAGCTTGAGAGTGAATAGAGTTAAAAGACAGATCATTTACTGAGAGAAGAAAGAGAATAAAAGGTTTTAGTAGTTGCTTGACAACCACTGACCATGGAGGTTTATTACTGGTGCTTCTTGCCTGAGTATCTGGAGGGTTAATGACAGCTGCATTGTGGCTGTCAAGTTGCACCTCTTTGACCCAGGGAGGTGTCTGTGCCTCACCCACATATGGAGTGCTGGCATTCTGTCCAAAAACAGTCTCTTATTAACACACATTAGACAACACAACTTGTACAACTTGGTCTATGTAATGATTTTCTTTCAGAGAGTGCTATGCCTTTTGGCAAAATGATAGAAGCAATAGAGAGTAGTAGGTAGGAGCATTAGGTTGAAGTAATTGATTGGAGGATTAGGTAAAAGTAGTATGTTGTAACATTAGGAAAAAATAGTCGGTAAGAACATTAGGCAAGAGCCTCTGGAAACAGTGCTCTAGAGTTGCACTCTGCCAGTGACTCTTTGAAATATGGCTTTGCAATGATTTGAGCAGACACAAAAGCAGAGTGAGTTGCTAGGGAAGGGAAGAGTCCCATGGTTCACTATGTACCATCCCTGATGCAACAGACATCAGAACAGGAGTGATCAAACCATGACTCAGATGTGATGTAGGCCTCCATCTCGGTGAAGAATACCTTTGCTGTGTGTTCAGTAAACACAAGGCATCCTAATTAGGGAAGCTGTTCCTATCCCAGGGAAAGTCAGTAAAGAGGCTATGTAGAGATAACCACTGAGCTCTCCCAAAATGCCTTAGTTGGCATTTTGAGTGAGAGACAGTGTATGAGCTTACCCATGCATTGAAAGAATTAATACGATGGATGCATCAGATATAATTATGCTAGAAGAATGATCTTGTATTAAATGCATTTGAACCATTTTGAGTAATGTGGTTGGAGGTGTCTAAATCACTTGCATGTGTGAAGGAAAAATGGAATTAAAAGGTAAGAAGGCTTTTTACTCCACTGGCTTGGGAAGAGCTGGAAGATCTAGTACTCCATACTGGAATGGATGAGGCCCCTGCAAATATGGAAAAACTGCTCCCAAGAATGATATTTATATAAGGACATATACAACACCGCCAGCTATTAGGGAGTAAAATTTGTGACAATCACAATGTGGGATTTCCAAGATAAAGCTGAGTATGTAGTTATGCCCATGTTTGTCAGTGCAAGGTTGAATTAGTGTTCTGAAATTTGATATGAAAAATTAATCAGGAATGAATTAATAATAGTCCGTTGAATTTGACAAGGAAAGTGCCTCTCCATGCTATCTTCTGTCCTACGTGATGTCGTTGCCCTCCCCATTCTACAGGTGTTTATGCAGTTGCTGTTCTCGGCGAGGATTGTAATTGTCATTATGCCTCCCTTAAACAACAAAGCTGTATTTCTTCTTTTACTGTAACCATTTACCTTTATGTCGTCAGATCTACTCCCATCTTCCTTTCACCCGAGATGGCTAATACTTGGGCATACCTGCCCGTGCAATGTCAGTCACCACAAAGAAAAAATACGATACATATTGTAGTATATCAAGTAACAATGTGTAAGGAGGATACGTGAGCACAATTTGTGTTTTGAGGGAGCTAACATGTTTACAGTGATGATGATAACGTATACACGGTTTGTGATAAGTCAGAGTTGAAATATATCAAATACTGTGGGTCGCCTATGTAGATAATTATGCATTTATGTACCATGTGTGAAATGCATATGGATTACGACATGAAAACAACGGTGTGCATTTATCGTAATGGCTTTCCTATTTCACTTTCAACGTCATTTATTCATTGATATTTTTGCATGGCTTTTCGTATCTATCTTTGAGAAGACTGCCATTAATTACGAAGTAACGAGGTACGCCGTTACTGGCTTATAACGCAACGCCTCCCTTCAAGTTATTTTATACACGTATTAGTTTATATCTTACCTGTAAAAAAAGAAAAAATAATAATTACATGTAACGCCTGCTATGAGTCACAAAATAAATAACGAATTATTAGATAATTCAATAACTGCTGAAAACATTTTGTGGGTCATAATGAGGTTTGTTTACGTAGGTGTCGCATCCGTCGACCTCGCGAGCCGAATTGATGTTCTCTCAGTATTTTCAAGACATTTTTTGGTTTGTGATACAATTTCTCCATAGTTGACCTTCACAACAAAAAGGTGTGATTATGAGTGTGCATTCTCTCGTATCCAGTGGATACTAATTAAGTTCAGAGCACAACTGTGCGTGGGAAGCAGTTCTGAACGTACGTGGGAAGCAGTTCTGAGCTTGTTTCCGTTGTCTCAGGTGAGTTACTAACTTTTTTCCTGATTTTATATATACCTATTTATGTTTATGATTTCGTAACTAATTATACAAAAACGTTTGGGAAAAGGACTCTTAGGTTACGACGTAGAAGGGTTGGACGTGTCGATGATATGCTCATATTGATGAACTTTAAATGAATGTGGAACTTTTCCTCCCCATGTTGCCCAGATGAACTGTCCTTAGACAGTTTAGTAGCCATGGTATCATGTAATTAAACAAGGTCATGGCTATTTACGATTTAACAGAGTATAGGATTAAACTCATTTAGTATACCAGACCAAAACATTTTCCCTGAAGTTCGGGTGTTCAGTTCCACTTGACAGTCCATCCTGATGCACTTTGTCACCTGTAGCACCATTAGCCGCTCGTTCTGTCTTCTGTTTAGTAACATTGTTTAGCAGTTTTGGAATGTTACTATAGTTGGGAATGGTATATTTCCTGTATTAAGGAGGTTACTTGAAGATTTCCCAGGTTCTGTTGATTTTTTTTAATAAGTGTTTCACGGACTTTTACAGTAATCAATATTACAATTTTCTCCAGTATTCACAAGCCTCACCACTACTGCCCTTTTTTTTTTTTTGATGTCACAGAATACCAGAATTAGTTGAGTAACAAAAAAAAGTATTCAACAAGCATTCCACAAAACACGGAGGAGAGACCTCTCTCATTATCCAAAGCTATTTTGGATGAGGAATGATACATTACCATGCTATTACACTAAAGTTATATGAGAATCAAAGATTTATAATGAGCTCACATATATGTTGAAACTTCAGATTACTTTAAAGCTATATTTATACCTTTGAATAATGTTGACAGTTATAGAATTCGAAGTTTTTAAAACCCAGAACAGAAATTACCTAACGAAAGGTTAATAATACTGTTTGAGTAAAGTGGAAAGACCTCTTGGTGTTGCTTGGAATTACGGTCCCGGAAAACACTGTTGGTACCCACACAGGAGGTGGCGTGTCCGGAATTGATATGAAGTTTTTGTCTGAATACAAGAGAAATCGCTGTGTGGTACTACACTGACCTTTTACAATCATAGTTAAGATGGAAGAGCATGAATAAAGATGCTTTAGGTTTGAAAATTAATTCTTGGTGAAACATTTAATGTATATTAATGTCATGTTAGTAGGCATAGGCTATTTTTTTTTTACCACTTTTTAAGATTGTTAAATATTTTAGATTGATGGTGGTGTTTATAACCAATCATATCCATTGTGTCCGCTTGTTCTGTACATAGACGTAAACAAACTACTTACTAAATCAATACAAACATTATTATGTAGACTAACATGCGTCACTTGTGCGGGCAGAGAGGCAGCATATATTCAATACAAATATATACTAAACACATGGATAGACAGTCGAACAAGTTTCAGAGGAGGGTTATGGGTCCGTATGTATTCGATAACCAGATTTACATTTTGTAGATAGGGCCAGGACATACATATATTGATAGAAGATCAGTACGGGCGACACATCACTAAGGTTGGGCTGGCATACATGTATATATGAACACAGTAGAGTCCACCATGAGGTTCGCAGTCTTGCAAGACCAGAGTGCAGGGGTAGAACGTCCTTAAGTACATCACTTTTAAGTATTTACGGAATACTTATAACGTCAGGCCAAACAAAGTTGGTGATAAAGGGGCACTACTATTTTATCTCGTGTTGTGCTTACGGCTAGAGATTTTAGTGGCGTAATGTCAGCCATAATACGTATTATTAGAACTAATTGGTCTCTCATCGTCCCCAGCACTCTTCGAGGTCATTATGTAGAAGTATGGACTTAACAGCATTACGTGGTGTAGTTAGGTCAAGGTCTGTCACTGGCTTAAGACAGGCATGGTGAGTCATAATTTCAACATATTGAGGCAATATGTGGGTATCCAGAGGAAATGTCCGTTTAGTAATTTATTTATAGAAGCGTGAAGGAAGTTCTATATGTAGT
The DNA here is from genome assembly GCF_036320965.1 of Panulirus ornatus. NCBI lineage: Eukaryota > Metazoa > Arthropoda > Malacostraca > Decapoda > Palinuridae > Panulirus > Panulirus ornatus. The sequence goes on from NC_092233.1 coordinate 61,365,024, forward strand.
GGCGATTCGCAAAACACTGATTCATGATGAATAAGAAGGCTGTGAGTTGATTTGAAATCAAAATTGTGTTGAACGGTTTGCGGTGTCTTTTGAATCTCGGTTAATTCTGCGTTGCGTTCACCCGATCGCTGAGGCGAACATGGTTGCTAGGACGCGACCAGCTACTCCTCTTTTATGGTTAACACAGGCACAACCAGTGCTTCCAGTGACATGTGAAGAAACCATCACAAGAGCTAGGATAGAGTTTAGAGGCACGACACTAACATGGCGTCAGAACGCTTCTCATGTTACGCTTCGAAGCTGTCGAGAACAGAAATGATCCATTCCTGTCGACTGTGAACCCGGTTATGGCAGACTTGATATTTTACCAGGGTTGGAATTTAATGAAGGAAGAGTTGCTGTAACGGGAGAGAGTTATCATAACGTTGAATTTAGTATATGATGATAAACCTTGTTTGGTAAATGTGTTTATTACCATATCAAGTACCGCGCTGGGAATGACTGTTGCTAGGTCATGCGTGATTTGGGAAGCACGTGGAAAAAAAGGTGTTGGAGATTTTTATCCGATGATGAATGTAACTTGACAATGACGGCTTTAATGACCCTGGCTGTTCATAAGCTTGAAGACCCAGACAACCGACCAAACGCATATTATGTGACTAGATTCGTTGAAATAGTGCTTGTCTTCCTTGACGATGGGGAAATTTTTCGTTGATAATCTAATGTCTAGGATTTAGATGTGATATAGTTTATAAACATCATATTGATGGGAATGAATGACGCTAAAGTACACTGGGATTGTTAGGATTGCGTTACGGCTAGGATTGTGTTCAGTTTGAACATAAGTTGTGATGTTAACTAGGATTGTGGTCACTGTGAACAAGCTGTATCAAGCTGCGTGTCTTTGCTGGGAATGACGTCAGCATGAATAAGGACTGTTTGCTAGAGAGAATGGAGATTAGCATGGCTGGGTGTGTGACGTTATATGTATGAAGATGGAAACGAAGGTCTCTCTCTCTCTCTCTCTCTCTCTCTCTCTCTCTCTCTCTCTCTCTCTCTCTCTCTCTCTCTCTCTCTCTCTTATGCAGATGAACGAGCAATTAACATAAGATAAAGTGCAAGTGGTACGCGGTGTATTATCTTGGTCTGTGGCAGGGGAATCCTCACATGATTCAGCCAGGAATCCCCGCGAGTGATCGTCTGCCACAGCAAGAGATGTGAGGGTGTGTACGTGCGATAGTGTGTGTAGGCGAGGGAAGACTGTGTGCGTGTGGCAGCCTAACCTCTTCCTCTGTATTTTATTCTTTCTTATTATCATTGTCATATTTCTGTCAATATCATTGTTCATCTTTTCCGTGGCTTTTTAAGGTTAACGTACGATGTTGTTGAAAAGTAACTGACTTTGGGATGGAAGCTAGTCTGGCATGGATTACTTTGTCGGGAAATGTTTGTTGAGAAAGTCATTGGTGTCAGAAAGGATAATACATTAAAGTAAGAAGGATCTACGTTTTTAAGAACAAGAAATGTTCGCTGTAAAGGACTGAAGGCGTTAGAAATATACGTTTTTAAGGTCTGAAGGAACATAAAATGTACATATTTATGGTATGAAAGAACATGAAATGTATTTTTTTTATGATATGAAGGAATGAGAAAGATGCTTTCCGTTGACAACTTATATTGTCGCTTTTTTGTTAATCAGAAAGTACCTAAAGCATTGTAGTTTTCCTTAATGTTGTATCGTACTTTTATGCTCTAGATAGTCGTACGTTTAATGAAAACTAGACACATTTGGACCTTCCATTAAACTTAATTTTGACAGCCATTTTCAGAATTTCTTCACCTCCGATGATCCAGGCCTCTGTGCTGGGACTATAGTTAATTTTCATAAACGTTCTTCGATATTAGTCTTTGTTGATCTCAAAAAATAAAATAGTGTTATAAATCTTTCCATTTTTTCCTAGATTTAATTTGTTTGATCTGTCCTTAGAGCGTCGCGACTCTGGGAGTATCTAATTGATTACCCCCGAATCAGCATTGCGTCGAAATTACTTTTTCATAACTTCTTCCTAAAGCACTATCCTTATCATTTTTATTTAATTTCAACTTCTCGGTCTATCACCTCCTCTCCCATTTCTCATAATGAGACACTGCATTAGATTATGGACGAGTCCAGCGTGCTTTAAGGCCGCTACATAATTCTTGGCATCTTGGCGATGCTATCATCGGCTAGGCTCCCTCCTGCCTGTCTCTGCTGTCGCACAGCAGTACATGGACCACGACCCCTCAAAATGGACCTGACTATATCCATTCAGTGCTGGGAAAGTCGCAAGTCTTGCTACTAACTCTTTATTCCTTCTCTTTCGCCTGTGTCTCTTATTCGGGATAATGCACTGAGAGTCTTACTACATTCTAGCTATCGTCCTACTGACCTAAATTCTACTATTTCCATCTGCTTCTTTGCTCAACTCCATTTCCTTAAGCGTTTTGGAACATAGTCGTCTGCTTTGTTATTAGTATAATTTTCGCAAGGCGAGGTTGTCCTCCAGAGTTATCCTTTCCTGTGTTAACTAACTTCTGGCCATTGTCTGTGGCAGACTTGGGAAAGACCTGTGTTGTAGTCCCTGATATTTCGGAAGCCTTTCGACGTTGTGTGACATCATAGTCTGATTTCCAAGCGCCACATGTTTTTTTAATCTCTCTCCCGTCTCCGTGTTTACCCGCCATCTTCGTCATTATTAATGGATTATTTTGATTTTTGTATTTGATTTGACTATCCTGTCTCCAGTGCTCCTCGTACAGTCTCTGAGCGATCTTCTTCCGTCAACGAATAATCAAAGTCATTGATGGACGAATCGGCACCCGCAATCCTTTTTTTTTTTTTTTTTTCTGTCTCCCCCACTTCTGATCCGCTCCATCTTGCTTGACCAACATTTTCGTCTTGACAGTTTCATCAGGATTCCCCAGCGGGAAGACATGACCTGGGTAGGATTTACAGCCTCTGAAACCCAGTTGTATCTCTTTTTTTTGGAACCCTTAATGACTTATTCCTAAACTCTTTTGAGGTCCTTGTAATCCAACTCCAGTAGACATACGTGGTGTCAGCTTAAGATATATTCCATCTCATAAAAGCTTTACTTTACATATAGCTAAATTTGCCTTAAAGTGAGCGCGCTATATATAGAGATGCCTAAGATCAAATTGTAAGGGTTGATTAGTCCGTGTAGAGTACTACCTTGACATTTGGGAAGGTACTAGTTCTTTATCATTGATTTGATGATACAGAAATCTTGTATATGCAGGTAGACTTATCAACGCAAGTTACATTCCTGTGTTTTGCAGTGTATCTTATGCTGAGATTATTTTGTGGAGTTCCAACCAGCTAAGCTTTGAAATGTAGTTTTGGCCTGTTTGTTCATTGTCCCACAAAGCTGGTCTTGAAAATGGATTGTTTACATTTCTGACAGTCATGTGACAAGCGCATACATATTTCTTAATTGGATTTGTACATAGAATGTTGACTGATTTTGTATGTATAGACTTAGAAACTTTGTTTTAAATAGGTTTATGGAGGCTGCATATGTGGCAGAGCTGTGCAGTGGTTTAAGTAAAGTACACCAAGTTATTTTGAGAATAAGTCCATAACCAGTGATTCATGAGGAAACTCTGGTTAAGTACAGTTTTTGATTACTGGTTTGAAAATGAATAACTTGACTTTGACAAAACTTTAGGAATTCATTGGTGTAATGGTATAACCTAGAGAGTTCAGTGGCCAGTCAGTAATATTTAGGACTTGCATAGTGTCCAGTTACTCATATGTAAGTTTCACCTGCCTCCATAAAGTCTAGTTAAGCCTACATGTGCTGGAAGTATTGTTTTTTTTTAAAGGTAAATGACAATAACTGGAATTTTTGAAATATATTTTAAGTTTATTCTATAAAAGGTGATTATAAATGTATAACAATATATGCAAAATATAGAAAATAAGCGTATATTTACTCTTAAGTATATAAATATTGGTATACTGGGTATTTGTTTATATACATATATACAAGTATATTACAAAAATATTTAGGTTAATGTTCCAGAACTGTCTGGCTAACCATTATGATAAAGTTAATTGATTAGATCTGTTGGCTACACCAGATATTCTCTCTCCCGTGAGTTTGTCAGTGTTGCACGGCTTGTGATCTGGACTGGCTTAGCCAATCTTTTGATGTCATTTGGATAAGCTTGTTTGTTTAGCCAGAGTGATATCATTGACCAACATTAGCATCATTAGGGAGGCCAAATCAATATCTTTGACTGGTATGAGCATCATTGGTTGTCTACCTCGGTCGGTACCCTGAAGCATCTTTGGTTAGCCATAGCTTTTTTTTTTTCTTCATCACTAGATAATATTATTGCATCCTTGTAATGACAACACAGTCATGGCTTTTAACAAGTTAGACGTGTTTGTTGCACCTGTTGGTCGACTGTTCACCCTTGTGTGCATCTGTCTGTGCAGCAGCTACTGCTGTGAGGAACGTCACACAACACAGCTGCTGTGCCGGAGGCTGCTGAAACTGCACCGTCCCTTGGTGCCGTAGACGGGAGATGCAGCGTTGGCTGCTGTTGCAAGGATGGATGTATCGCTGTTCCCGTACACAGAGACCCTGGCTTTTCTGAATAGTCTAATCACAAGTGGTCGGAGCGCCATCTGTCATTATACTGTTGATGCACCGACGCTTTCAACAGACTGTGGCACCGTCTGTCCTTGAACAGGATGTTGGGGTGGGGAATACCGATGAACTGACGGTTGGGGCATCGTCTGTGGGTGGACAAACTGTTGGGGTACGGAATTTAGTTGGACAGGCTGAAGGGCTATGGAATGTTGGTTAGAGTGTTGAGGTATCGGCTGCGGTTGGACATACTGTTGGGGCACTGCTTCCGTTTGAACAGACTGTTGGGACACTGTAACCGTTTGAACAGAGTGTTGTGGCACTGTTTCCGTTTGAACAGACTGTTGGGGCACTGGTTCCGTCTGAACAGACTGCTGGGGGATCATTTGTGATTGGACAGACTGCTGGAGTATCGTCTGTGTCTCAGCAGACTGCTGAGGCATCGCTAGTGGTTGCACAAACTGCTGAGGCACAGTTTGAGTTTGAACAGACTGATGGAACCACTGCTGTGTTTGGACAGACTGCTGGATCACTGACTGTTGTGGGAGAGACTGTTGGGGAGCCTGAAGCTGTTGTTGTTGGGTGTGTGGCGTGAACTGTTGATATGAGAGAGAAGACTTTCGGCTCTGATCTTGTTGTCCGACTTGCTGGTTTCGTTCCCCGACAGGTGTCGCGTACTGCTGTACTGGGGGGAGCTGCTGCTGCTGTTGGTGGTAGTGATGGTGGCCGTTGGAACTGCTTTGTTGCTGCTGCTGCATCTGCTGCACGATGAACACCAGCTGGTTCTGTATCATCTGCTGCATCTGATCGAAGCGCTCCCTCAGAATTTTATCCGTGGTGGAACTGTCCGGCAGCTGCGCCAGCCGCCGGTTTATGGCGCGACGGTCGCGTACGTACTTCATCTTGAACGACTTGAACTGCGTCAGTATGTCGTCCTCTTCGATGTTGCCGAAGTCCTCCTTAGGATCCTCGCAGTTGCCGAGCAAGATCGCCTCCTGGAGCGTCTCTGAGGGCAGGTAGTGTTGCTTGCGCATCTTGGAGTAGCTGTCCTTGTTGGGCATGAAGGTAACCACCTGGGGAATCTTGCAGCGGCTGGTCAGCAGGATGCGCAGCTGGCGGGGGAAACAGCGCAGGTTGTGGGCGATTATCATCAGCTTCTCGTACGACACCAGGTATGAGGCCTGCTTGGACAGCCGCTTGATCTTTCCCTGCCGCTGGAGGTCCGGGATGTCGTTCACAGCCAGACCGATCAGTAGGTTGGCCATGAGCACGCATACCAGGAACAGGAACAAGACCAGGAACAGGCAACTCATGACGGAACTCTTGGACATTGTTATCAGGTCTCCGTACTCGATCTCGCCAATCATCATCATCAGGGTCTTCACCAGGCTGAGGGGCAGGTTGCTGAACACGCCCTCATTGTGGTAGAGGACCATGAAGCTGACGGCGAAGCCGATGATGAGGCTGAAGAAGGCCGCTGTGAACTTGATGATGGACTGGGCAACGCGGGTGAACATGAGGACGTATGTTCCCAGGGAAGGGAAGCGGCCGAGCAGCATCATGAACTCCACCCAGCAGAAGAAGGCGGAGACAGCGGCTGCGTTCCTCACGAACTCCATGTCGTCGCCATCGTCACCGAGGCTTTCCGCAGACGACCCAACGGTCGATCCATTTCCCGGAAAGTCCGCTCGGAAAGTGTCGTCATTCGTTGCACTGCTGGTTGCCGTCCCGTCGTCGGCCGCCACCTCAGTGTCTTTTAAAGGCGAGACGAAGAAAAACACCACAATAGCCGAGCTGCCCAGGGCTATGGTCTTCGTCAGCGTCTCCCACTGCCGTAGGTATTTCCTGAAGTTGGCGAACATGATGATCAAGTCTGGGATAAGGATGAGCAGGAACATGGCAACGTGCAGAACGAGGAAGAGGGCCAGGCTGCTGCTCTCGTCGTGCCATCTCCTCGGGTCCCCACTGAAGGTCATGACGATGAAGGTCGTGTGCATTATGAGGAACAAGAGGTAGATCAGAACGCTGCAGTAGAAGAAAGGCTTGATCTTCCTCCACTTCATGAAGAGGAAGCTCTCCAGAAGCGGGTGCTTGAGGAGCGCCTCCAGTCGCGAAGCCGTGAGCTCCGAGATGAGAGAGCTTTGTATACCCTCCTTCTCCGAGTGCAACACTGTGTAGTCGAAGGTCACGCGGAAGTCCGCGTCGTGCTGTGGCCTGTTGGACAAGCGGACGTGGGCGTCGAAGAGGCGCCTGAGGAGCTGGGTGGCAGAGGGAAGGTGTTCAAGGATGAGAGAGCATCGCGAGACTCTGTCTTTATCAAGTCGCGTTAAGTGGTCGCCATTATTGAGCAGGAGCTCACAGCAGTCGATGGATCCGCTGTGTACTGCGTAGTGGAACGGGTCGCGACCATCCCTGTCCGACGTGGTTACGAGGTGACTGACGCTGTTGGTGTTTAGCAGGTGGCTCAGGCAGGTGGAACTGCCGTTCTGGCAGGCAGCGTGCAGCACAGAATGACCCCTGCGGGTCACGACAGCTGGGTCAGCCCCTTTAGATAGGAGGAATTCCACTACCTTCGGCAGCCGCTGACGAGAGGCCAGGAAAAGTGGGGACTCCCCATGTTTGTTGACGCAGTTCACGTCAGCCCCAGATAACACAAGCTCTTCTACGATACCCTGCACTGTGGACTCCTCGGCCATGTCGCAGTCCTGTAGCAGAGCCGTGTGTAGAACACTGTTTCCATCACAGTCACCCCCAGTCAGCACTTCCTTGCAGAGCTTCTCCTTCAGAAGCTGGCGAATAATTTCCAGGTTGCGAGCCAGGGCAGCCAGATGCAAGATGGAGCAGTTGTGATCGTCTTTTAGGGTTAGATCCGGCTGGTGCTGCAGGAGGAGGTTGGTGGAAGCGAGGTCCCCGCGTCGGACAGCAGCATGCAGGGGAGTCTCCCTCTGCACACCTCTGACTGTGGACGGAGGGCTGCTCATGGTGTCTGGCGAGGCTCCTCGCTGTAACAGCTCGGCTACGCCTACGTGCCAACCTTCGCTAACGGCCAAATGCAGCGCTGTGTACCCCATCCCGCTCAGTGCTTCAACCTGTCGTCCAAAAAAGAAAAAAAAAAAATGAATCTATTCCGAAAACTGAATTACAATCATAGTTATAGCAAGCAAAAGAATTCTTGAGAACAATATATGCTCTCAGAATATCTCACAAGCAACGATAGCTAATTCCAAATGTATTCAAAAGATCGTCTGACTTATTCAAGCTCATCCTTACCTTGGCGCTTCGCTTTAACAGCTCCCTAAGGGCAGACAGGTTCTTGACGTAGCAAGCCGCGTGGATCGGGAGTAAGCCACTGTACTTTGTGCTGTTGACCAATTCCGGGGTTTCCTCCAACATCATCTTCGTCGCCCAAATGTCACCCGTTTGGATAGCCTGTGGAGAGTTAACACGACCTTCAAGAACCAAGATTTACTATACCATTAACAGACTGTAAAGAGCGATGCTCATTTCATTTCCATCGCTCAAAGTGTACATTAACTTTTACGGTCACCTTGACATTAACAAACAAGTGGCTAGTTCTAAAAAATTGAATAGAAAATATAGAGAACTAACTTGGAAAAGATTTGCCATGTGTTGGTTTTCACTCCTACCAATACCCGTAATGATTTCGCCTTATCACAACATACTGGAAGAGCCTTATGAAATAATGAAGAGAAACTGCATCATGTAGTCGAAAGTGCAATAATTATATAATGATGAATAATACAAAAAAATCGTCATTGGACTGTACAGACATAATTGTTTTTCATTAGATGTGTAACAAAATTGCTCAAAAAGTATACAGTGCGGTATTAATAAACTCACTTTAGTACTCTGCCGTGCTAATGCAAAACCTTATGCCGTAATTATTGTCATCAATATTCTATTTATCGATCATCCCCTAGAGGTGGATAAAGAGCTAGGTTAACTGTGTACTGACTGCTGCAACCACGATTCGAACCTATGCGCTCGAACCTGGGCGGCCTGTGATTGCGTCGCAGTCAGGAACGCTAACCTGTACACCACGGAAGCCCATCGGCTTACTATGAAGCTTTCTTAAGTTCTTTAAGGTCCTGAGTCACGAAGAAGGAACATACAACTGGGCAGATATATTACCTGCAGTGAGTGAGGGAGGCAACAGGATAAAAACAAGAGGACGGATCTACTCACCACGAAGAGCGGAGGTACTGCTTCGGCTTCCTCCGTGAACGGGTTCATAGCGGCACTCGTCTGTTCCGTGGGACGCGAGGCCGCTACCCCGTCACTGACCAGATTTTCTCCCTCAGACACGAATCTGATGTTCCCTTCGTCCCGTCCCCTCCGCAGTATGCATTTGACCTTGCACTTGCAGCCATTGTGAGTCAGCGTCTGCTCTTCCGAATCCTCTTCGTCCTTGTCCGAGTATTCCTCTATCGAAGTTTGTCTGTCACGAGATGAAAAAAATAATAAAAGTTTTTGCACAAATATGATAGAACGGATGACTGTGCCTGTCATTGAAGGTGACTGCAATCATTTGTGTGTCACATTTCACAGTGGTAAACCCTATAAGCCATTGTGAAATATTCTGTGTACAAATAAATGGATATTTTTTTTTTTATCAAAACAGACGTCATGTAAGTTTTATGGCAGATTGTCAGTTTATGCTGCAGACAGAAAAAAAAGCATGTAATGTACTTTATAAAGATTACATATATTCAAATTAACCACAATAAGCAAAGGATGATTTGAAATATGTAGCCTATTGCGGTAATGCTAATGGAAAATACATTTCAAATAACAAGTACAGCATCACTGTATAAACACTACGTCAATGAATCAAATTCATATAAAAGAAATTTATCTCTGCTCGACTTCGTCTTAAGACATACGTTATAGCATTAATATAGAAGATATGGAAGCTGATGTTCGCATTGCCGAAAGTTCTTGTGGTAGTTGGATCCGAGGAAATATATGAAGAGTAAAGATTAGGAGAGGTACTGTGAAATTATAACGAAGGGATCAGATCATGAGCACTGCTAATTAACATGACCCACATAGACACCTGGTCCCGAAGAAGGAATGTGAGGGGGGGGACTTGCTAGGCCCGCTCTCAATAATACTTTTCTCGTAGGTCACTAGAGGAAGGGGCACTTCTAAAGATGCGTATGAGAGCAAATGTCGTGTCTGTTTAGACAAAAGGTGATTGGGAAATCGCTCTGAACTAGAGGCAATTCTCTAACAAGCGTGGATGGTAAAACACTGGAAAAGATAACCAGAAAGCAAATGAACATGTACTTGCAAAGAGGAAACTACCTAACTGAAGCCACACGCTTTAGGAGAAAGGAAGGTACGCGTTACCAGTTTTGCAGACTCTATGGTAAAGATGAACTCCATCTTAGATAAATGACCTTTCACACTGTACCCAACCCCTCTACACCCTTTTGTACCTGATGGTATAGCTTTCACCAACACTCAACACCTTGGTGTTACATACGCCTGATTGGCAACATAAAGAATATATTCAGGTGTTCATGTATCCTTTAAGTGTCTCATTAAGTAAAACAAATAATTATGGAGAAGTGTTGTACAGTCTAACCAAACGCGAACCTTAATAAGTACAAAATCTCGAAAATGCAGTCAAATATATCTAACATTTTCACGTAATCTTGCCGCAGTCCATCGTGTGTTGTAATACAGGAAGCTATATTCATGGGTAAGCGATTGTGGGCTAGAGATATTAAGGAAAAATATGTACAAATATGCATATGCATAGCACTCTTGTTTTAGTGCAGCGTATATATATATATATATATATATATATATATAGAGAGAGAGAGAGAGAGAGAGAGAGAGAGAGAGAGAGAGAGAGAATTTGTGTTGCCAGGTATCCATTTTTCAACTATTCTCGAGGGGAAGATGAACAGCTGGGTTGACTGTGGGCCGACTGCCCCCACCCAGGAGGGTCCGTGCATAAGTCATGGTCATTGACGCTAAATCAACGCGATTAATAACTGCGTGTTACGCGGAGATATTATTACGCTCGTGTTGCCCCGTCTCTTAACCTTGTATATATGTACCAAGTTTTTTACTCCTGTGTATGGAGTATGGTCAGTTATGCCCGTATGTATGTAAGCACACTTACACACACCCTAGTCTGCCAGGTACACAGGTGTGTGTGTGTGTGTTTGTTTGTTTGTGCGTGTTTGTTTGTTTGTGTGTGTGTGTGTGTGTGTGTGTGCGCCAAACCAGTTACCAGATTATAGTGGAAATGTTGATGATGTTTTGCCCGATGGATATTTCATCTCATCCTCAGCTTGCCATGTGCAATACCAAGAGGATTTTAGCGCCAGGAACACACGAAGGGAGGCCACATCCGCTCACATCCATTCTCTAATTCATTTGAATTTTCATGTGCCATCTAATTACCATTTTGTACGTCCGTTTCATTACAGTCCACATGGTCGAGCAGTCATACAGTAACATATATCTGGAGTACTAACCTTTTCCAAAAGTACGGCCATAGCTTCTTTAAAAGCCTCATTTTCCTCGCAACTGAGGCAGAAATTCCTCCGCAGGTCAAGTCAGTGTGTGCATCAGCCCCACACCCACAAAATGTATACTCTGTGGCGTCCAGCTCCCACTGTTGACACCCTACCACAGAAAACGTTCTGGGGATGTTCGCTGTGGTTTGTTCGTGAGTCACCAGTACCTTTGTTTTCCGTGTTTTTTTTTTTTTTTTACTATATTGCTTCAGCCTTGTGAAGGTGCACTCGAACACTTTGGTGTAAAATAACGAAACTGCTTAGGACATAAAGGTATCACAGAATAATTCTCAAAAACACACGGCAGTTAGTCGATAGATACACTGTACGGTAGTATGCAAATAAATATTTAGGTTGAGATATGAGATCCTTCCTCGTTTACGTCTCTACTCCCCGACGGTCTAGGTTCAACTAAGTAAGGACCCTGCTTGCCGCTGCACCGCACGCTAGCAGCGGACGTCACTTGGGTCTCTCCCTCCCTCCCTCCCGCCTCAACGGTTTTCCCCATCCTAAGCCTCGTCTCTGGGTAACTCTCGTGGAGAACACCGGAGTTATTATTAATTATTTCGCTCTTCCTTTTTATTGTGTTGCAACGGTGTTGTTGGAAGGTCTCCGCCTTTCTATTTCCCGTGAAGTAGTTAAGACAGAGCAGTCTAGCGGTCCTCTGCGTATCAAAATGCATCGTGAAATGTCTTATTTGTATAGCTGTTAGAGCAAAGCAGTGATTCATCTTTAATTTGTGATTATAATCCGTTGAAATAGTTTGTTATTGTGTACTCAGCGTTGTCTTGTGAAAAGGATGCTGAATATGAGCACAAAATGATGTCATCTTACTCAAATTACCTGTATGTTACAGTACTGCACTGTGCTAATATCCCACATCTGAGGCTCTCTGAGAAAACCTTATGAATATCATTACCAAACACCAAAAATATATTATTGAGGTCTCTAATGATATTCCATTTTTCAGTTGGTGTATTGCATGTCTGAAAGTTGTTTTCCCACATCCATAACAAAGGCTCGTACGATACTCCGAAAAATCCGAACTTGGGGCGCAACGCGCGCTCCTCCGTGGCATTTCCTCGTCTTTCTCTCAACTCCGTCACGGCTGCAACTCTTCCCCCTGGAAATCCTGGACATTTTCCTCAAGTGGGTTGAAGCTAGTACTTCACAATTGCTCATGAGTCGGTGGGAATGTGGGTTAAGGTCGATTGTAAAAGAAAGCGCAGTGTTTTACGAAAGTGATAAAGGCAGCCGCTTAAACTTAAGTGTATTGCTTTACATAAGGGGATATGATGACATAGAAACGCAATTGAAGCGTTATATGGTAATTAAGTATTTATTGGTATTAATTAAGAAGTATGGAAAGTGTCATGGCCGTCAGTGAGATGCCAAGAAACATAGGCGGGCTGCCTCCCGTGAGGGAATTTTGTACCACTTTAGTTAATTATACAGATACTCAGTCCCACTGATAGTGTTGGCGCCAACACCAGTACTGCCATTCTCCATGAGCAGGCTGCTCTACTGAAAATATTTGTTTGACCAATTCTTTTAAAATGGAACTAATAAAAATACAATTTCACCAGTTAAACATAGAAGATTTACCTTGCGATGAATGGTACCGCATGATCCTGAATTTGTTTGTGGTGATTTAATGCATGAATGAATGAACTGGAGAATCATAAGGGGTGGCTGGATGTAGGCCTTGAACCCAGCCAGATTTCGCCATGGGTTACGAAAAGGGTGACGAGTTCGGCCGCGTCAAGTCTTTTGTCGTAAACAAAGGTTTGTAGCTTGCATATAGCCTTGTCGCGGGGGTTAATGGTTGCATTATTATGATGACTTAGTGTATACTCAAGTCCTAATCATCATAACTATTTTGCAATATATATATATATATATATATATATATATATATATATATATATATTTTTTTTTTTTTTAACTATTCGCCATTTCCCGCGTTCGCGAGGTAGCGTTAAGAACAGAGGACTGGGCCTTTTTTGGAATATCCTCACCTGGCCACTCTGTTCCTTCTTTTGGAAAATTAAAAAAAAAAACGAGAGGGGAGGATTTCCCGCCCCCCGCTCCCTCCCCTTTTAGTCGCCTTCTACGACACGCAGGGAATACGTGGGAAGTATTCTTAATCCCCTATCCCCAGGGATATATATATATATATATATATATATATATATATATATACAGCTGAACTTTATGAGAAGGTACATCCATACATACTCCAAACAAAAAAATTACAAATGAAACTTAAAAAATCAATAAGAATTTTTTATGGGTACGTGTTAGATCAGTATTAATCGGACGCCGATTAATCATGAATTAAGGAATTGAATAAAAGAAATCGTATGACAGCGTCATCGCATCTGAAATTTTGGAATGTTATCTCGAAACTATGCTGGTGTAGTAGGGGGAACAACGATTTATACTACATTACAGAAAGAGTCAACAATTACATTATGTAGGCCATGAGATGAATTATCGTGCCACGTCATACCCGTGGAAGAACGAATGTACACGTGATGATAAACAGGTAGAACAGAGGAAAATGGATTGCGTCAAGGATCTGAGGACTTGAGGTGGGCGGGACCAGAGGCGGAGGACTTTGCGGAATATGACGTCAACAAATGACGTCACATGAGGGAGCGAATCCCGGTTCGGAGCTGTGGTTTTAGTGCATTACACATGACAGCTAGAGGCTGGATGTGAACTGCTGAGGACTTTCTTTGTTCCTAGCGCTTACATCACTGATGCTTGAAATTGCTCTCAGGTATAAAAAAAAAAAAAGAATGCAAGTATTAAGTAGGTTTCAAACTTTATAATCTCTCTCCGATTCGTAAGATCATTATTATTATTATTTTTATTTTTGTTATCCCTCTCGATTGTTCTGTGCAAGGGCAAAGGATCACCATTGCGACACTCGTAGGAAACTTTAGGTTTGACGATAAGTGTTGTCGTTATCCTTGATTTTAAAACGTTTACGAGTGTGTTGCAAGAATTCATTAGCGCCACCTTGGTTTAATAACGCTATTAGGCTGATGGTTACAAGAGTGAACCGGTTAAATAATGTTTCCTACGTTGACGGCCATGTGACGGTATTTCTCTCTCTCTCTCTCTCACACACACACACACGGAAATCCTGTTTTTCTCAGAAAACTCATTCCAGCACCTGCGGCTCCAAGGCTGCGCAGTTTCCAGCAGCAGGGAAATGATGGACTCCTCTGTCATGGCAAATTCTTAAACGAGACTGTACTGCAGTTGCTACAGCCTCGCCAAAGATGACTTCACACACGCGCCTTGACCCCATGCAGGCTGGGTCCGATATCCCTGCTCCAGGAGTCAATTCTGTCTTTATGAAGCTCCCGCAGCGCCCAGGAAGTCGTCCACATCCACAGGATGTTACCATAGGTCATGAAGTGGTGATATGTGTGTACTTATGCGGGGAAAATGGGGGCATTTGATATATAAGTGGGGGTGGAAGGTGCTGGAAGTGTGTTGCAATGGTGTTAGTAGTTATGTAGATGGATGCCATCCTGAGCGTAGACGGGAAAGAGTGACACGTGCCTGTATGAGGGTGTGGTTTCAGACGGCCGTATTTTTTTTTTTATTTTGTTAGCCGAGACCCATTTTACCCACCAAACCTCTAGTGGTGGATGAACAGCTGGGTTGACTGTGGACCGACTGCCGCAATCACGGTTCGAACGCATGCACTCGACCCTGGGCGGCCCAAGAATGCGTCACGGGTGGGATGGTTTTTAAGACTTGAGTTGGGAGCGCGGCTGTATAGTACTGATCAGAACATTACAGTGAGTTTAAGTTTTGTTTGTGTGGGTTTGCCGAAGGCGAGGTCATGTGTGAGTGGAGGTAAGTGAAGCGTGAGGCAAGGGTAGGCTTCTCATTTCAGCCTGGGAGTTGGTAGTTAGATAATAATAGAGTGGTTTGTGTGGGAGAGGTCAAGTCAGTGGCGTTGCACAGACTTGAGTACCGAGCATGGCGAAGTGGGAC
The DNA here is from genome assembly GCF_036320965.1 of Panulirus ornatus. NCBI lineage: Eukaryota > Metazoa > Arthropoda > Malacostraca > Decapoda > Palinuridae > Panulirus > Panulirus ornatus. Next base: position 61,380,259 of record NC_092233.1, read on the forward strand.
GGTATTGTGATGTTCTTAGTTTCATTATGTAAATATTGAATATTGGCGGTTGCTAAGCAGCCAGTGATTGTTTGCTTTTGTTTGTATTGCAGCGTTGTTCTGTTTACATATGAGAGCGTAGAAGACCTCAGGCGAGTCGTAATTTAGATTATTTGCTAAGGAATTCTTTTTCTTATCCCACCTTGGTGTCAGTTAATGCCCTAAGAGCATTAAGTTTTGTCTGTTGCATTTGTGTTGGTTCCCTTAGCATAGGGAGTGAATATCATGTTATATATGAATATAAATATATATATATATATATATATATATATATATATATATATATATATATATATATATATATATATATATATATATATTCCTGTTATATTTCTCTCTTGTGTCTCCCCTGATGATGTGGTTATTACACGAAAGTGCACTTGGGAACTTTTCGTGTTTCATTTTCCCCGTGGACTCATAGGAATATCTTGATCACGCGGAAAATTGTGATCCTTTCCAATATATATATATATATATATATATATATATATATATATATATATATATATTTTTTTTTTTTTTTTTCATACTATTCGCTATTTCCCGCGATAGCGAGGTAGCGTTAAGAACAGAGGACTGGGCCTTTGAGGGAATATCCTCACCTGGCCCTCTTCTCTGTTCCTTCTTTTGGAAAAAAAAAAAAAAAAAAAAAACGAGAGGGGAGGATTTCCAGCCCCCCGCTCCCTTCCCTTTTAGTCGCCTTCTACGACACGCAGGGAATACGTGGGAAGTATTCTTTCTCCCCTATCCCCAGGGAAAAATATATATATATATATATATATATATATATATATATATATATATATATATATATATATATATATTGCGTGTACATGTCTTACGCAGGTGTGGCCTTTAACACTCCAGTTGCTTACCTGATTAAGGCAAAGTTTTTTTTTTTGTCTTCCTGATTAACATAACTGAGGTGTTTAATTTTAAACCTTGTGAATTCCCTTGCTGAAGCCAGACCTTTTTAATTACATCATTTTAAACCTTGTTACGCGTCAAATATACTTCAGCGAAGTCTGTCCTGCTGGTACTCACGTTTTCTGTCTTGTTGATATTCTCCTATATGGCGTCTTGCTATATAGCGGTCGTCTTGCTCAATTACTGAAAAGCTGCTTTGACAGCCATGTCTAGTGTGTGTGTGTGTGTGTGTTCTCTCCAGTGATCTCGATGTAGGATTCAGAGGTTTCACAGTTCCCATTCACCAATTTTTTCTTACATTCCCCATTTCTCTTTAAACACATTTCAATATTCGCATTTTCATTCAGTTAAAGATACGATTTTTTTCTTTTCAACTATTTTTGATTGTTGATAATTTTAAACTGTGATGACTTAGAGATTCCACTGTTTACAGTAGTTTTTTTGTGATGAAGAATTTTGTTGGTAAATTTACAGATCAGTTATATTATATTATTCTAGTGATGATTTCAAGATGTGCGAATTATAAGGGTACATATGCAACCAATTTCTCGTAATAACATAAGCGATTGATTCGCGAGTGGCAAATATATCATTTCCATTCCTTACTATACTCAATTTTTTTCCCAAACAACTCCCCCCCCCCACCGAAGAAACTCCGTTTACCCAAATGGGAAATAGTGACTGTAATTATTGACGTTGACGTAAACAAAGAGAAGGCGAAGAGGAAGTGGGGGGATGAAGGAAGGCCCCCACGTAGGAAATTCTTTGTGGTGGAGACTTCCAGCAACTTTCCCCGTGTCGAAAATTCGCTTCCACCCTCCCCCTGGTGCGGGTGGACACAATGGATTTAATGGGAAGTACAAGAAGTGTGTAATGTGTGTCTGATCGATTGAATCGGTGTTTAAAAACGTAACTCCCCCCCCCCCTTATGAAAATTGAATCGAATACGTGGTGTAACGGTGGATTACGTCCACTCTTAAGCAGTACCGTGCGCGCGCGGAGGGAGAGTTACGTCAGCAATCTTTCCCGCTCGGACGCTCTGATGTCATACAGGGTTAGTGTCCCTTACCACTCGTGCCTTTAGAATAGATTTCTTTTTTTGTTTTTTTTTACGATATTTTTAGAGTTACGAATCTTCCGTGGGCCGCTTGGACATCGGAGTACCGCATTGTTGGTTCTGGCATCAGAGAAGGGATTGCCCTTGTCTTCAGATGTGGTAATATTGTATAAATTAAGGATGTTATGGTACCAGTGTTGGTTTACCGTTTTCCGAACTAGTTGTTGGGATGTTATGCACAGCTAAACCTTCCAAATACGCAAGAGATGAGAGGGTTCCTTTTTGTCTTTAATTCATGGGGAAGAGAAAGGTATAGACATACGGGTCAGATCTTAATTATTAATGACGAGGAAAAGGATGATGAATTTGTGTGTGTGTAGAAATGAGTCGAATTTTGGCTGTTTTAAGGGCTTGGCCGACCATAGGCGTAGGCGGTTCAGGGAATGTTGGGATACGTCGGCAAGAACGTCGTGAGGGGGGCCCGTGTTAATGTTAATAACTGTTAATGTCGAGATGCCAAGTTAAATACTGAGAGCGGGAGATTTCAGGGGTACGGACCCCATGCAACCACCCACGGACAAATTACAGGGTTCTCTGTATCTCCTGTTGGGATATATTCATTTTCCTTGCTGTAATTTAAGGACAGCTTTTGAGCTCTGCTAACCAGGGCCTTTCTTAGGGCTCCTGCAGTACGAGGCTGCGCTGCTTCCACTGGCAGGAAAATGCGGACTCCTTGGGAGTGAGAAGTGCTTTGACGAAGACTACTCGCCAAAGGGGTGAGTATTCACTCGCCTGGCGTAACCTCGAGCAGGTAACGGGGCAAAATGTACTCGTCAATGTCCGCTAGATTCATCGTCAAATGTAGCTAAAAAAAATGCTCCCGTAAGAACAAGGAGAAAGTAATCATATGTATTCAGCCACAAGCTAAGGTGCGTTGGCAATTCAGTGGTCAGACAGGATAATCACCATAATTTCAAGCAAGAGTTGTATTGTCTTTACAAACAAAAAGAACGGCTTACGTTCCCATTGTTAGAGTTGTGAATGCGGAAGACTTAGCCCGACTGGTTACTAACAACACAGTAATTAATGATTCATAAGTGGACGATTCATTCATAGATATTCACGATACTCTAGTCGGACCGAGATTTAATTTTCTAATGATGTGATTATTTTAAAGTGAAGATAGAGCACACACCTTGTGGCTTATAGCCTTATATAAGTACTAGAGTCGTATAGAAGGGGCTTCTGACACCTCACTCCGGAACCATATGCCAAGCTTACTACCTTCGTGGCAATTTGGTCGGTCATGATATATGAGAAAACGCTAAACCGGGGGTTCGAACCCAACGGTTCTGCTGGACCTTCGTTTGCGCCATTTCCCCACCCCTTCCTCCTCCTCCTCCTCCTCGTATGATTACACCAAGTCATCATGAATTTCTCTCACGCATGTAGTTATTATTGATAAACTTGTTGAAGCTAAGCTTTATCTAAGCACGTTCAAATGAAGTTATTAGTGCGTGAATTTTATCAGAATTCGGTGTAGATGAAACTTGCATTTTAGTTTTGAATTAAAAGGGTCATGTAGGAAGCCAGAAATATGAGACGTATTACAATAATGTATGAGAATAAAAAGAGTGCGAATCAGAGCACATAATTTGAACTGATAAATGGAACGAAATGTTTTTCGTAACAAAATAGATAATAGAACAAAAAAATTATACTCCACTTGGTGAATAACTGTTGGTTTGTGAGGATAGTTTGATTCCATTGACAATTTATTGAAAAAAAATGACTGAGTCGCATGGAATTGAATGAATTCAAACACTTCCTAGTAAATGAATTCATTTGCGGACCACTTGATACAGGGAACAAAAAATATGTTCAGCCACTCACATACTCGACCAACATTCCTGCTACATCCCATATAATAATTAGCATTTGCAATCTAGTAAGTAACACATAAGGCCAATTAGGCTCTGGATTATATAACCCTAATTAAAATACTTCATATATATTGGCCTTGACTTCACCACGCCCAGTCCTTCTGCTTCCTAATTACCCTAGTCTCTTGGGAACTAATTATTGTGTGGTACCACATTATGAGAAGTTCCTCAGCCGTGCGCTACCGAATAATGAAGTCCTTTTACCGTGAATTTATTAATTAAAAAAAAAGAGATGAGGAAATTTTGGTTGTATATAGTGTCGTAGAAAAGAAGGGTAAGTAAGCTAAGGGGGGAGGAAATTAAGGCGATATACAGTGCGTCAAAACATGACGATGTTCCGTCGCACTAAGCGACGGTGGCCGTTGTGGCTTGACGTCATGCGGTGTTTAGGGGAAAACTTCAGTGTTGCCACACACGAGCGCCGCGGGAACCCCGGACCACAGTCCAATTTTTGGTTCGTTTTAATTGGCTTCTCGCGAGTGAGATCACTGCTGTAGTATTATGCGCGCGTGGTAGGCCCCTTATATTGTAGTTTACTGTATTATTATTATTATCTTCCATTCCGAGACAGCCATCAAAACTAAAATTCCTCGTTGACTTTAAACTGTTTATCGCTTATCTCTCATGGATTTATTTCGTTATCACTCGATATCCGGTGGTGAATGACAATACCATCTGCGTCATGCATAGTTCCCTGAAGTTCCTTGATGTAATGACATGCACGCACGTCCACATGTTAATTAAGGTTAGGTCCATCCTACATTTACCTGCGCTATATAAACCGACAGTTTAGAAAATGCAGCTTTATTTTCTTCTAAGCTCACCGATAGTTCTAAAAAAAAAAAAAAAATGCTGATTTTGCTCTAAATTAACCGACAGTTTTAAAACATTTATTTTGCACCAGATTAACCGATAGTTTTAAAAATGCTGATTAATTTTGTGCTAAACTAATGGTAAAAAAAAATTGCTGATTTATTTCGTCTGATCGTGCTGAACATAGTACATGTGCTGAAATCACACTAGACATTTTATTCCCGAAAAATATTCATAGAGTTAACTTGAAGTTTGCAGTTGTGTTGCAATCTGAAAGGGTGAAGTTAACTTGCAATCTCTTATGGACTAATATAAGAGATGGCTACCACATTGTTTTGGTTTAAGGGTCTTTTTCAATGACCTCTTTGTAAAATATGGAGAGAGAGAGAGAGAGAGAGAGAGAGAGAGAGAGAGAGAGAGAGAGAGAGAGAGTTCTCTCATGGGGGGGGAAGGGGGGCCTCTATCTCTTGAATTTTCTTACTTTATGGTGATATTTTGTCGTCGGGTTGGGCGGGCGCGTAGTTTTCGCCGCAGGAAAATTTAAAGTTAAGAGTAAGGGTGTCGAGTGTTGGAATGGAGAGGTGTGATGGGGCCTGTGGACGAAATGCCGGCAACCCATGTTTATCCGGGCAGGAAAGACAGCAACTTGGGGCCCGGGTTGAGGGACATGACAACCAGCAGAGCGACGCGTCACTGTCACCCTGGAGACGCCGTCACTGCCCCGCCGTCACTGTCAACCTAGACACGCCGTCTCTCCACCCTACAGACGCCCGTAACTGTCACCTCAGAAACGCAGTCTCTCCACCGCTAGAGATGACCTGGCAAGGGTTCGAACTCCGTACCATTTGCGTTGTAGCTGGGTACGCTGACCTCTCGGCTATACTGACCATGGTTAGTATACCCAGCAACCAGGCAAATTTTACGAGGTTCAAATCCTTTGTAGTAGAGACCTTTATGTGTTCTACGATTTTTTTTTTTTTCAAAAAAGAAGGAACAGAGGGGGCCAGGTGAGGATATTCCAAAAAAGGCCCAGTCCTCTGTTCTTAACGCTACCTCGCTAATGCGGGAAATGGCGAATAGTTTAAAAGAAAGCACTATATATATATATATATATATATATATATATATATATATATATATATATATATATATATATATATATATATATATATATATTGGAAAGGATCACAATTTTGCGCGTGATCAAGATATTCCTATGGAATAGAGTCCACGGGGAAAATGAAACACGAAAAGTTCCCAAGTGCACTTTCGTGTAATGATCACATCATCAGGGGAGACACAAGAGAGAAATATAAGTCAGTTGATATACATCGAAGAGACGAAGCTAGGACGCCATTTGGTAAACATGTTTACCAAATGGCGTCCTAGCTTCGTCTCTTCGATGTATATCAACTGACTGTTATATTTCTCTCTTGTGTCTCCCCTGATGATGTGATCATTACACGAAAGTGCACTTGGGAACTTTTCGTGTTTCATTTTCCCCGTGGACTCATAGGAATATCTTGATCACGCGCAAAATTGTGATCCTTTCCAACATAGTTATGTATATGTGCGTGTGTGGACGTGTATGTATATACATGTGTATGTGGGTGGGTTGGGCCATTCTTTCGTCCATTTCCTTGCGCTACCTCGCTAACACGGGAGACAGCAGCGACAAAGCAAAATGAATAAATAGAATAAATAAATATATGTTTTGGTTAGTCATTTGGGCTTGAGGCCTATTGACATACATACAAAAGTAGGTCATGTTTATCCAGTTATCAAAATGTTCGTTTCGGCTGCATCCGGGGAGGAGGGAGGGAGGAGGGATTTTCCCTTGAGATTTCAGCCACGAAGAGTTGACGTCACTGGTGTGACCTAAAGTAGCCGAGAGCGACACTGAACTCCTTTGGATTTGGACTTGGTAAAGCTTTAACGAACGGCTGTCTCGGAGGGAAAATTCCTCGCTGGGCTCGCGTACTGTCGGAAGCCGTCAACGAACCCACTGCGAACGCTAACTACTACATGCTGGACTGCGAAGTGACTTGGAAGTCTCCGCGCACGAGTCCCTGACTTCAGTGAGGAAGACCAGCGGCCTCACTGCCTCACAAGACCCAAAGGAGCTAGATGGAACAACAGTGTGCACCTGCTCCCGGCCATAGGTAAATAGCCCTCCCTCCCCCTACCTCCCATATGAAAATAGCGCGCCCAGCACCATCTCCAAAAGAGGTTGCTTGTACCTATGCAAGATATTTGAACTCGCTCACACACACAAGACACCGACATATACCATGCATAAAAACCAGGGAACGCCGTGGCCGCCATCAGGCAAAGGCCCGTATCGAACCAAGCAGAGGTCCGAAGATCTTAAAAAAAGAAAAGAAAATTGGCTCGTGTCTCTGTTCCTTCTTTTGGAAAAGTAAATCAGGAGGGGAGGATTTCTAGCTCTCCTTGGTCGACTTCTACGACACATAGGGAATACGTGGGGAGTACTCTTTCTTCCCTGTCTCCTGGAATATATATATATATATATATATATATATATATATATATATATATATATATATATATATATATATATTGTGTGTGTGTGTGTATCCTTGAGCATAGATAAATTCATAGCATGATAAAAGTTTAAGGGCAAAAGTCACAGCGATATGCAGCGCTTATCCCTGTTTCCGATGCGCCTCTCTCCCATCATGACAAAGCCTAGGCAGTCTACCGTCCAGTCACACTTATGCCCCGTCGTTACCGGCGCCACACGAGAGGTAGAAGCAATAATTTTTTTTCCCTAACTTGGTAAGAAAAGAGCTGGTGCAGTAATCTCTTGGAGGGTGGTTAATTGTATATCGAGGCAAGCTGATAAGAGATAAAGATTAGAGTCGCTATCATGAGTGTTAGGTTGTTTTATGTTGTTTTGCTTTCGTGTTCCCTGCACTACCCTTATCGACCTAACCTAACCAAATGAGCAGTTACATGGCTAGGCTATAATTGGTAACTATGCATTAAGGACATTAGGTTAATATTCTAGGTGGCCGAAAACTCCTGGACAGCTGGAAAACTCTTCAATGAAACACGTCACAAACGACGCATGCAACACGTATATCATTCTAGCTGAAACTACATATGTTGACAAGCCATTAAAGTAACAGTAACGTTGGGTATCATTGTATGTTACAGAGAAACTACATCACAGCATAAACGATAGATCATATAATTCGGTCATGTGCTCTTTTTTCAGTGATTGTACAGCTCTTGTGTTCTTTTATGATGAATAGATGTGATCAGCACTTTTTCATAGATGCAGCATAAAAAAAAGTTACACCCATCTAGGAGCTATCATCCCTCATTCTGTCGCCAGAGTCCAGCAGTAGGAGACAACGCGTCTGTTGGTAAATACCAGAACAGCTTCCAAGTTTATGGATAGAGAAATGTTCAGCAAAATGTTCACATGCTACATTAGGCCCAAAACTAGATTTTGCTTCTTGGATTTGGTCAGCACACCTAAAGAAGTACAAAGAGAGTAGAGAAGGTGCAGAGGAGGGCAGCTTAAAATGCTACCAGAATAAAGAGAGGTGAGTTAGAGGGAAAGGCAATTATAGAGGCCTTTAAATTCCCCACTTCGGAAGAGTAAGGGGTTAGTTGATCACAACCTTTAAGCTTAAAAAAAAAAAAAATTGACGTTGACTGACCAGTTCTTGGAAAGGGACAGTGACCAGAAGACATGTAATTAACCAAGAATTTATAGGTAAAAAAAAACGCCACTCACCTCCATATTTCCATCGTCGTCATAACATTTACCAGGAGTTAATGTTCATCTGCTGTTCTTGTATCTGTTATTCTTGCTGTTGACGCTGGTGGATATGCTACCGCAGTGTCTATGAAACCAACTCTAGGCAAGAACTGACGGAGCCAATCATCGGTGACCACACGAAGAAATGCCGTCCGCTTTAACTTGATTTAATTTATGCGTATTTTTTCTCCGCGCTGTTAGTATCTTTACGGCTTTTTTTTATTTAAATTCCCAGAACAATGTTTGTGGAGGGAGACAAGAAGGGAAAGTCTGACGTGAATGAGACGGTCAGTAATCTGCGTACGTTAATGTAATCGGCCATGGATAGACTTCCTTCACTTGAAACTATTAGTGTGTCGTATAACTCTTACTTTCTCACGAAATAAGACTCAAAATTTCGTGACATTACTATGCTCTACGGTGACGTATCATATGGATGGTTAAGCATCATAAGGAAGCGCAAAAGACATAGTTCATGTAATATTAGATGCTATTTACCCTACTAAGTTAATTCAATCATTTGATGTTTGACTAAATGATATTAATCTGGCAGCTGATGGCATGTTTAAGACTCGCGTTGCCATAATGACATCAATGTGTTATTGATAATCGTGTGGTATACTTTATATTAGTACTTTTTCACGAACGCCAGATCCGCAGACTTCATTATTTTGCTCGAGAAATCTCAGACAATGTTGGATTATTTATAGTGTACTTTGCTGTTTGAAATAACGGCATGTGGAGGTGAAGAATCCCGCATCTTAAACTTACTATTGTCACCCCTTTAGATATTTTCTTTTACGTTAAAGAGAACGGGATGACTTCTGATATCTGTTCTGCACTTGCGCATTTGAAAGTATATATTCATTCAGCACTGGCTTCGGCCACGTACACAGTGAGGGTGTATGTGTATGGGAGGTTGTGGTACACGAGAGTATACTGATGATTATACCACAGTGGAACTAGAGTATACCTCTGAGAGGCCCTGTGCTACGAAAGAGTATAGCACTATACCACTGTGGCACTAAAAGAGTATGCCACTGGAACTAGAGAGTATATCTCCGGGAGGCCCTGTAGTACCAGAAGGTATACCACTGTGGCACTAAAGAGTATGCCACTGGAACTAGAGAGTATATCTCCGGGAGGCCCTGTAGTACCAGAGGGTATACCACTGTGGTACTAAAGAGTATACCACTGGAACTAGAGAGTATACCTCTGGGAGGCCCTGTAATACCAGAGGGTATACCACTGTGGTACTAAAGAACAGAGAAGAGTAATATCATAAACTTTTGGCCATCTGGTTCACATAGTGAGTCATCCACCACACTCAACTCCCTTTTGAAGAAACTATTACCACAGACTCATAAACCATCTCTTGATCTTCTGTACTTATTGCACCTAAATCACATCACGCCGGAGTGTACTTCTCTCTCTCACGCCAAATACAGGTATGTCAGCGGTACTGACGGAACTCCATACAAACTGTGAAAATGGATCCCATCTGACTTTAAGTATCTGCGAATACGTTAAAAGCCGATGCCTAACCCAGACTTGCACTAAATACATGAGGCTGTTGAAGGTAGGCGTTTTTAAGACCTGCTTTCAAGGAAAAGGGGCGCAGTTATGCACTGCTGTAGCAGATCCATTTTTTTTCCCAGTCATGGGGAAATGTGTGACGTGAACCGTATATTGTGAAGGGGGGTAACAAGGTCAGTAGTATGCACGATTCTGTCATTGCATGATGAAGGCCAGGTTGTTATTATTAGGTAGTTCCAGGGCTTCAGGTCCATGTGAAAAATTTGATGATGTTATCTGTAAAGGTCTGTGAGCAGAGATAAGGGCACCCACTTCAGGTCCCAGTGTTTACAGTATCCTAAGGCCTGGGGATGTGTTAGTAAGTAGGTAGTAAACCAAGTCATACCACAGATACGGCGTAGATAACATCAGATAGTTTCTGATATCACTTATCTACGTTTTCGAGAGAATATAATCTTTTTTTTTTTATAGACAGGTCAGACCTCCATTGCATGAGATAGCACAGCGCCTTAATGTTAAAGATAACTGAAAATTTCAGTATGAATCTACTTTTCGTATTTAATATATAAGTTTATGTAGAAATAATACAATTAAGCTTATGTAACTTATGTAACAGGTATGATCATCACACAAAAGTGATCTTGATAATCGTTTTGCGCGTATACAGAACGAGCTCGAATTATCGGCAAAAACATTCTTCATTCCACTGACCTGTGGCGTGGTGAAGTGTGACGTCGGTGCCCCTTGGTGATATACGGGGAGGGACGTCGGGTCCCAGCGGCGGCGGTGAGTCGGGCTGGTGTGCTCAGCGTGTGGGCGAGCCCGACTCTCCGCTTCCCTACCCTGGTTATGGTTACTGAGGTGGCGTTCGTTCCCTCTGTAGTCTTTGTCCGCAGGGCGCTGCGGCGGAGTGCTCCTCCTCCTTCAGGAGGCGGACGAGAACACGTCCGCTGCCCTGGCGTCCACGAGGGAGTTACCACCAGTCGCCCGATGTCACGTCCAGATCACGGAGTACGTAGAATGAGGCATGTAAACACTCTGTGGTGTGTTACCCTCATGGCCGTGTGATGGTGTATGTCCAGTGTATGGTGACGGGACGTTCCTTGTCGCTGTAGCTCTTGAAGTTGAGTCGAGGATCGAGGTGACCACCTTAATGTCTTTTGGGAGGCTGTCTTGCAGCGCTTGCACTGATGACTTGGAGTCCTTGTTTATGATCACGGACTTCGGGTGCGTTTTGGCTGCGTGGAGTTCCTTCGGTGTTAGCCCTGTGTAAAAGAATGCAAAATGAGATACAGACACACTAAGATCTTTAGCACCCTAATTTTATTCCTTCAGGAATGACTTTCCCTCCTATTTTCATTGTAATTAACTTCTGCATCGTTCTGGCTCGGATTGTACAGCTTTCACACATTTCATCGCTCGTAAAAAAAAAAAAAAGACATTAGGCAGTGAGAAAGGTGTTACTATTGTTCTTTAACCTCCATAAAAGAAGTTTGTATAAATAAGTAAGTTTGCCCTTTAAGTACTCTTTGCATTCAAAGAAAACTATGTACAAAGAAAACGAACTTTATGTAAGGGGCACCTAAATGAATATTACATGCGTTTACGTTTGCTGTAGATAGCTTTTACTGGGTGTTTATAGCACATGTAAAAAAGAAAAGCCATATAAACTTAAAGCATATAATACTAAGGACGAAACATGAAGACATTAGACGTTTCCTTTGTTTAACGAGATCATGAACTGACTGCTTTGTGGAGTATGTTTGATTTTGAGTGATAGAATGAGTCATATCTTGTGCAACGCACACACTTCCACCTAGAAAAAATACCTACTGCACTGACAGTCACACGGTAGTCACCCTGTGCTTCCCAAGAACACACATACCTGACTTGTATCAGTAATACCACCCCGAGGACAACAGTTCAAGTTCTGTCACAAGAACGCTCCAATAAACCCATCCCAAATTCTTCATCCCCAAAAGTTCGCCTCAGGTCAACAACTATGGTTCCATTTCATTCTTAGGTTGATTCTTTTTTTCTAGTTATCCTCGGCTCCGCTCATGTCTGTTCTGGTCAGCTTAAGGGGTTAACTTCATTATTAGGCTAAGGGGTTAACTTCATGGTGAAATTAGGGTTAAAGAATTAACTTCTTGATTAACTGAAGGTTAAGTACTTAACTTCATGATTAACTGAAGGTTAAGTACATAACTTCATGATAAATTTAAGGTTATGAAGTTAAATTTGTGATTAACTTAAGGTTAAGTAGGTAACTTCATGGTTAACTGAATGTTAAGGAATTAACTTCATGATTAACATAAGACTAAAGAGTTAACTTCGTGATTAATCTAAGATTAAAGAGTTAACTTCATGATTGACCTAAGATTAAAGTGTTAACTTCGTGATTAACTTAAGATTAAAGAGTTAACTTCATGATTAAACATTAGGATTAAGACATGGGTGGCTCCCGTATATGTTGCTTGGTTGAGGCCAGACTCCACCACACGGGCCTGACGTCCGGCGTGGCCGGTGAGGGAGCGGCACTAGGAAAAGACGTGTTCCACTTGATGTCCAGGAACCGAGTCTGTTTTTGTGGTACTCCTTGTGGTAGGAGGAGGCGGAGGAGGAGAGGCGCACACCTTGCACTACAGGTGACCCCCCAGTGTGGTGTAGGGTGAGGGATCAGCCCTGTCTGTCTGTGTCTGTCTGTCTGTCTGTCTGGCGGAGGAGGAGAGGCACACACCTTGCACCACAGGTGACCCCCCAGTGTGGTACAGGGTGAGGGGTCAGCCCTGTCTGGCCTCGCCATTCCTGAATATTACATGTTGACGTCTTACACTGTGGTGGAGTGTACGATTCGCACATGTTTAGTTCGGGTGTTTCATAATGCTTCTCCCTTGTCTGCCATTACGTTCCCCGTGTGATTTTCGAAGTTGATTATGTCCGATATTCTATCCCACGAAACTTCTGTATGGCATTTGAAATTGCTGTTATTTACGTCTATGTAGCGTAGTGTTCACTTCGTAAGACCAGCAGGTCTTCTGTCATTTGTTGTTCCCACGTGCTGCTGTCATCGTCTTCTAAAAGATGATCCTCGTCATATATATATATATATATCAACAGGTCAGTTGTTATCTGTTGTCTCTCCCTTATTCTCATAGACCGTCGGGTCATCTGTTATCTAGCTTTCCCACGTCCTCTACCTCACCTCAGTCCTCCCGCAGATGAACCTCACCATAGACCATTAGGTCGTCCTCCACCGTGTCTTGTAGTGTTACGTTGCCATCTGTGAAGCCCCTCCACTCCCCCAGCTCGCCAATGGTGTCAGCGTCCCTCTCCAGCCGTGCCCCCAACCTCCCAAGTCTCGATCCGACATCACAAACCAGTTTCTTGGATGCAAGTCGGCGCGCGACGTTCCCGTCTCCCTCAAGGCCATCTCGTACATGGTTACAGACGTAGGGGGATAAAGATGAAGCCTGTAGATGTTTTGAAGTGAAGTAAGACGACTTGTGCGGTGAGACGTGGCTTCGTGGGGACGCTATGGCTCCCCCATTAATGGTCGACATGCGGGACATTGTTCATTTCTGAAGAGGTCTGTTCCTCTAGGAGGTAATGGGGTCATGTCTGTGTTTTCCGGGAAATGTGCCTACAGGACATCAAGTGAAGCTGAGGATATAGATAACACGAACGAGAAAAATTAGTTAATTGTCTTTTTCTATTCCGTGAAGAACAGACTTAGAAGTTCGCAGACGCGTTGGGTAAGGTATGCCACACGCCAGACAGACACACAGACACGCTGGTTAACATATAGCATACAACAGACAGACCCACAGACACGCTGGTTACATATAGCATACAACAAACAGACTCACAGACTCGTTGGGTAGGATATTGCATTCGCCAGACAAACGCACAGACACTTTGGTTTAGGCACACTACATCATACCAAACAGACACCGTTACCGTTGCCTGTAGCATCGGTAACTGAAACGTCAGACAACGGTGACTCATGGACAGACAACAGTGGCACAGACAACAGAGACTCTAGGAGACACGAACAGCGAACAGTGACCTGTCGGATGGGTCTGTGAGGGAGGCTGGGAGGTGGGCGTGTGTGTGTGTGTCATTATAGGGACTGGTCACACCGCTTCCCCACGTCCCCTTAAAGCATCCCAAACAAGGCATTCGTCCAAAAGAGGTAAAGAAAGACAAAAAAAAAAAGAGAGTCGTTTATGGATGCGTTGCTCGAAGGGTTGGGTTAAACAACCTCCCATCATGACTGTTGATGGATGGAGAGGCACTCCAGCTACCAGAAGGGCGATGGGCTGTGTGGACTTAGGGAGGTGAGAAGAGTGTATAATGCTGTTCTTCTTGTGTGAGGTGATGATGAACCCAGATCAGAATAGTGAAGGAGAGATGGTGTGGTGACTTGCCCAGGGAAAGGGGGGATTAACATGTCATATATGCATATGTATAGGGTGACTGTAGGTGCGTATGTAGAGTATACTCAGTACAGCACATATATCTATATATCTCTGTAGGCTTTGATCTGGGGCACGGGTTTAGCTGCTGCTCCCCTTAATTTCTATGTAGAGACCGAGCACTCGAGGATGAGCCGTTGTGATACCTTCTCCTCCTCCTCCTCCTCCTCCTTCCCATCTCGAACAGCTGAGCTGTGGAGTTCACTCTCCTCACTTCGCCACTCCCACTTCATATAACATTTATTACTTTCAGAGTTAAGTCTACAAATCCCTGCGGAGCCCAGAGTAATTCCTGCTCTCTCTCTCTCTCTCTCTCTCTCTCTCTCTCTCTCTCTCTCTCTCTCTCTCTCTCTCTCTCTCTCTCTCTCTCTCTCTCTCTCTCTCTCTCTCTCTCTCTCACATCCGTGATGCCGTCTTTGCCTGTGGCATATTTCCCGCGCGCCATGTCGGTCGCTTTATAAAAAAAAAATAGATGTTAGTTTTCGAGTGACCACTATCGGGACACGTCAGTGGATCAGTCACCGCACATACAGGTCATGCACTTCCCTCCAACAAGTATCCAGTGGAAATGTAATCCCGATCCGTATCGCTGAATTACTTATATATATTTGGCGAATTACATTGAACCTACGTGATTCAAGAACAGTAACCAGTGAATGCGTCGAGAATGGATGTGAGTTCTGATGGCCAGTTCATTGAATATATGGCAAATAAGGAGTTGCTATAAGCGTCAGGTGTCACTGCACACAGCTGTTGCCGTGGCAGTGAAAGGGGGCAGTGCCTGGTAAGGGCAGGAGCCGCCGTCACTGCAGCAAAAATGGCGAAGGTAAAGTTGGTGGTGCTCACTGGTCAAGCCGGATTTTGGGTGGGGTAGTAGGGGGCGCTCGCTCCCTCCTCCTCCTCCTCCTCCTCCTCCTCCTCCTCCTCCTCCTCCTCCTCCCTTACCCCCAACCCCTCGTCATGGTCACTCCATCCCTCTGGCTAGCGGGAGGGAGGGAGGCAGGTGTGTATGCCCACCTCACTGTCCGTGTTGTGTGTTTGCACTCGCGCGCGAAGTATGGGTTGTGATTCCTGGACGAGGGAGGGAACGAATCACGGCTCGAGTGGCCTTCTGAACCTTTTAAGACTCGAGGTGAAAGGGAACTGGCCATTATACCGTACCGTCGGTCGTGCCCTAAGGGTCGCACCGTCGCGCTCAAAGGGTCCTACCGTCGTGCTCATAGGATCGTACCGTCGCACTGAAAGGATCGTACCGTCGCGCTCAAAGGATTGTACCGTCGTGCTCAAAGGATTGCATCGTCGCGCTCAAATGGTCGTATTGTCGCGCTCAGAGGGTCGTATCGTCGCGCTCAAAGGATCGTGCCGTCGCGCTCAAAGGGTGTACCGTCGCTGTCAAAGATTTGTCGAACCTGGGTCTTCGACATGAACCATTGCCTCCCCTCCTTCACCAGAGTCGACGGCACTACCGGCACATCAACCAATATCGACCATACGGGCAGCCCTGTCACTGTCTTATGGTCGTGTGTGTGTGTGTGTGTGTGTGTGTGTGTCCTCCCCCGCACGCGCGACGCATGCCACTGCCCTAGGACACCGTCGTTCTGGGAAACCGTGTCACGGCTTGTTGTGCAGGCGCTGCTTGGAGCGAACGGTTCTGCCACCACAGTACCAGCCGGCCGCCAGTGTGTGTGTGTGTGTGTGTGTGTGTGTGTGGGTGGGTGTGTGTGGGTGTGTGGGGGTGTGTGTGTGGGTGTGTGTGTGCGCGGGTGTGTGCGACGGGGAGAGGTGGAGGTCGGGGTCACATCTGGCTGCAGCTCACGTACCGTGAGGATAACCCAGGTCATGGGGATGGTAGGGAGGAGGAGGAGGCGGTTAGGTTTGGTTGGGGATTAGGATGAGGGAAGGAGAGGTGGTGTGGGATGGGGTGTGGGGGTCAAGGTAGGAGGCCCAGGGACTCGTAGGGGACAGCGATGGGGGTAGGAGGAGGGAGGGAGGTAGAGGGAGAGGGAGGTGGTGTTCGGGACACTTGTACCTCCCTGCCGAGGCGTCATCTCCCTTACTCCCTGATTCTGACGCGAAACCAGGGTCAATAAAACCAGGTCATCGTGGGATGATATAGATGGAGGCGCCTCTCGTGACGCCATGATGAGTCACGGGTGTGAACTGAAAAATATAAGATTCAGACTTGAGTGCATTCCCTCCGCTGACGATGGAAGGCGCGGCATAATGTTTGTGGCGCGTGTGTCCCGTATTAACGCGACCTGAGGAATGTAGAGAGGGCGTGGGGCCTGGAATGAGGTGCTGGATTATACCGTCGCACCCAGCTGGTGTTTACAGGTACCATCACTTCATCTGTGCCGGTGTCCCCACCCGCTACTGTCTCACTAGGCCCCCAGTCCCCTCCAAGTTGTCCAGTCCAGCAAGCTTCCAACCTTGGTCCCACCCCCTACTGTCACACTAGACCCCCAGTCCCCTCCACCAAGATTCCGACCCTGTCGCACCCCCTACCGTCTCAGTGTAGACCCCAGTCCCCTCCAAGTTGTCCAGTCCACCAAATTTCTCGGATGTCTCACTCTGGGCGAATAGACAGAGCTGGGCGCGTCAGTACTATTAGATCCTTTACCTATCGTGTTTCTATAATTCTCCGTAGACTTGAGACACTTGTACTCCCCGCACACCTGACTCGAACACACCTACACAGTGCTTCTTCTCCCCCAGACGTCCTCATTCCCTCCCCTCGCCTCTGGTCGTCCTCCTCCCTACCCGCCGCACAGCAGGAGCGACCGGGAGAAGATGCAGGGAAGGGTCATACAAGATTCATGTTGTCCCATTTGCGCCACCAGTCAGCGAGGCGGTCAACACGCGCATCCTCCCCACTCTCTCTCTCTCTCTCTCTCTCTCTCTCTCTCTCTCTGCAGCCGTCATCACCTGGTCATCAACGGGCAGTTCGAGATAAAAGCTCTTGTCGCGCCGACCGCACCACCGTCGCAATCTGTGCCACTCACGATCCTTCTTCCCCAAGGTTACAGTTTGGTGCCCCCCCCCCTCCTTTCCCTCCCTCCCTCCCATGAGCCTAGACCAGACCACTACCAGAACAGCCTCATCTCACCAGATGCGCCGGGGGGGGGGGGGGGGGGGGGAGGCGTAGGGAGTGCTCGGGTGAGAGTGAGTGGGAGTGAAGGGGAGGAGGTAAGGCGAGTCGGGAAGGTGGGGAGGAAGATGTTAGAAACACCTGTTGGAAGTGTAGGAAGAGAGAGAGAGAGAGAGAGAGAGAGAGAGAGAGAGAGAGAGAGAGAGAGAGAGAGAGAGAGAGAGAGAGAGAGCCTAGTGGGGAGTGTAGGGAGTTCTGGGGGAGGTGTGTAGGGTTGTAAGGTGTGTGTGTGTGTGTGTGTGTGTGTGTGTCCCCCTACGTTACGGTGTATTTTGGCCGGATCTTCCCGGGTCCGGCGCTTGACGTACATGGGGCACGAACGGTGTCCCTGAGCTACACGGACCCCCAGCACGTACGAGTTCCGTGATGCACGGACCCGCAGTGGAACGTCAGTGAGGCGTGACATACGCACGCACGTGATACTCCGTCACGCGCACGTGGTGCCCTGACAGACGCACGTACAGGGGAAAACGTACATGTGAGCAAAATTGCGCAGAAATGTCGGTTTAAAAGAAAGGTATATAATACTATCACTGCCATCTTCCTTAAGGCCCATGAGATCGGCGGAAGATGTTTAGATTTTCACACCTATGGTCTGCACCAGACGATAATCATAGCACTGTCTGCGTGGGTCAAGCATTTCTCTCTCTCTCTCTCTCTCTCTCTCTCTCTCTCTCTCTCTCTCTCTCTCTCTCTCTCTCTCTCTCTCTCTCTCTCTCTCTCCCGCGGCGCCTCAGCTGTGTTTGAGGATGACTTGGGCCCACTGGCCAGGCCGGAGAGCTAATGCCCTCTCCTGCGTGTCATGACTACCCCTCGACGGAAGGGCCGATAACGAGGCCATTAGGGCGGGTCATCGAGCCCTCGTTAGCCAGGATGACGTCAGTGATTACCTTGGGGGGAGGGGGGGTATGGGAGAGAGAGAGCTAGTGTGTCTCATGAAGAGTATATATATATATATATATATATATATATATATATATATATATATATATATATATATATATATATATATTCCTATGAGTCCACGGGTAAAATGAAACACGATAAGTTTCCAAGTGCACTTTCGTGTAATGATCACATCATCAGGGGAGATGCAAGAAAGAAATATAAGTCATTTGATATACAACGAAGAGACGTAGCTCGGACGCCATTTGGTAAACAGGTGACTAAGACAGACTTGATCACACGCAAAATTGTAATCCTTTCCGATTTATATATATATATATATGTATATATATATATATATATATATATATATATATATATATATATATATATATATATATATATATATATATATATATATATACGTGTATATATCATGTCTTTACCCGTCAGTGTATATGCACACATGCAACCCTCAGCCTGAGGCAGGTGTGATGTTGAATGTTGACTGAGTACCGGCCATCGGCTGCGCTTCACATCCCGCACAGTTAAAAGTTATTGTTCTCCATCATGCTCTTGTGAGGAGGAAGGGGGCCGCACCTGCTGCTGCTGCTGCTTCCACCCCTTCAGCTGCCGATGAGTGCTGCTGCTGCTGCTCAAAGCTCAAAGGGGAAGGAGGTGGAGTATTCGGTCTCATATCCTACCTCCGTCCTCCTCCCCGTGCCTGCCCCAGGCCTCGGCCCGCCCCACACACACCACCAGCCTTGCCCATCCCCTCGCCACCTTTCGCAATTTATCATTTGTGGGATGAATTGCATCTTTATTGTGCGGTGTTGTGGGCCGGGGTGATGATGGTGCTGGTGTTGTGGGGGGGGGGGGGGAAGTCCTGCTGGTACTGGTGTTGGAGTAGATCCTTCCCTGCTACTGCTGGTGTTGGAGTAGGTCCTTCCCTGCTACTGCTGGTGTTGGAGCAGGTCCTTCCCTGCTACTGCTGGTGTTGGAGTAGGTCCTTCCCTGCTACTGCTGGTGTTGGAGTAGGTCCTTCCCTGCTACTGCTGGTGTTGGAATAGGTCCTTCCCTGCTACTGCTGGTGTTGGAGCAGGTCCTTCCCTGCTACTGCTGGTGTTGGAGCAGGTCCTTCCCTGCTACTGCTGGTGTTGGAGCAGGTCCTTCCCTGCTACTGCGGGTGTTGGAGCAAGTCCTTCCATGCTACTGCTGGTGTTGGAGCAGATCCTTCCCTGTTACTGGTGGTGTTGGAACACGTCCTTCCCTGCTGCTAGTGTTGGTGCAGGTCCTTCTCTGCTGGTGTGGGAACGGGCCACGAGAATGTAGGCTCCCTCCTCCCCTCCTCCACCTCCCCGTTGTCAACGGGGAGGCACACCTCATGAAATTCCGTTGCTAAACAGGTACACTTCTTGTGGTTCCTCAAGCCGCCAGTGTCGTAAGCTGTGCTTGCTTGAGGGTCTTGTAAAACTAATACCTGGGCCTCACGAGGACTCTCTCTCTCTCTCTCTCTCTCTCTCTCTCTCTCTCTCTCTCTCTCTCTCTCTCTCTCTCTCTCTCTCGTGAGCCACCGGCTGTGAGCAGGCAGGCGAGGTTTATGTACCCGCCGGCCAGCTGTCTGGGAGATGATACAGGTGGTGGATGGGACACACACACACACCACACACACACACACACACACACACACACACACACACACACACACACAGTGCATGATGGTTACTAATAACAGAGGAGGTGCAAGAGGAAGAGGTGTGGGGTGTGCACTCACACACCCCACACACACACACACACACACACACACACAAGCACCCGCAACACACGTTCTCTTTAACACTGCTGCCCTGAACACCTGGCTACCAGTCTACTGACATTTCCAACATTCATCCCACAATCCTCCAGTCATGTCGTCCTCTATCCACTAGTCTGACTATCCCTTCCCCTCCACCCCCCACCCACCCACCCACGAATGCCTCATCTCCAAACCACTGCCTATAACCCTTGCTACTGACTGACCCCATCCCAACCCCATCCACCCCATCCACAGCCACCACACGTCCTGCCACACAGCCACCACACAACCACCACACAGCCTACCACACAGCCACCACACGTCCTACCACAGAGCCACCACACAGCCACCACACGTCCTACCACAGGGCCACCACACGTCCTACCACACAGCCACCACACGTCCTGCCACACAGCCACCACACAGCCACCACACGTCCTACCACAGAGCCACCACACAGCCACCACACGTCCTACCACAGAGCCACCACACAGACACCACACGTCCTACTACACAGCCACCACACGTCCTACCACACAGCCAGGGATAACGTGCGGGGCAGCGGCCGCTACCACACATAGAGACACACAAGAGTACCCATCATCTTTGTGTACCTTACGTCTCACCATCACCATCTCCAAAATCTCCCCCTCTCTCCCTCACTACCTCCAGCACCATCTCCATCACCTTCCCTCACCACCATCATCTTTGTACCCCACCTCCCCCTCATAACCCCACAGAGCCTTCACATGACTGGGGGGGTGGTGTCTGGGTTGAAGTGGACGATTTGCCCTTAAGGATGTCTTCTTTAAGAGCTATTGGTGTGGTATATCCCTGTATTGCCCGACCAGTGGTAGAGGAGGAGGTGGGTATGTGGGGGTGGAGGATAGAAAGGGAGGGGGTGATGAGGGAGGGATGTGGGTATATGCCGTAGCCACACACACACACACACACACACACACACACACACACACACACACACACACACACACACACACACACACACACATCGTGCTTATAAACTGGCTCAAATGGAGTTGATTATTCTTAATTGGGTAGTACAGTGGCACACACTTCCAAGGACGCGTACAGTGTAGTAATCCCGTATACACTGGCACGTACGTACACATAGATCATACATGTATACATACATACATACATACATACATACATACATACATACATACATTCTAATGATATTCGCATTGGTCGTGTCGGTATGAACTGGGTCGACACCATTTGTAAATGAAAACGTGAACCTGGCTTGAGGAAAATGTATTTTGGTGGGATGTTCTAAATGGATTACCATTTAGATTAACGATTCTAATTGGATTACCATTTAGATTAACGATTCTAATTGGATTTCCATTTAGATTAACGATTCTCATTGGATTTCCATTTACATTAACGATTCTCATTGGATTTCCATTTAGATTAACGATTCTCAATAGACGATCGCCATTTAGATTAACGATTCACAATAGAGGACCACCGTATAGATTAACGATTCACAATAGAGGACCACCGTATAGATTAACGACTGACAACATTAATTTTGCTGTGGAATGGTTCATATTCCCGACTTACCTGCTTGACTTCATTTAATCCTGTTATCAACATGTATGATGAAAGCGGTGGATGTCATGAAGATTTTACGATATATAAAAAAAAATGTTTGATACAATATCCGTTCTAGAAATACCAGCAGGACTTCAAAGTCACAAAGTATGGCTGGCGTTGTTCGTTAAGTAGTTTTACACAGATAAGAAATGCACGAACCCGGAAGCAGACACATGCACAGATGAAGTAGAAAGGGGACACACTTGTGTACGCGGAGTTTTACACCCTCACACACAGAAGACACGTTCTGATACATGATCACACACACACACAAACACACACACACACACTAAAACAGGGACAACTGTGTAAGCAGCATCCTAGATGGGAGGGAGGGAGGAAGAGAGAGAGAGAGAGAGAGATCAGCGGACAGGATTATCACTAGATAAATAGTATACCCCCCCCTTTTTTTTTCGTCATGACTCAGGGCACCCCAGACTTCTTTTTCCTCTCTCTCTCTCTCTCTCTCTCTCTCTCTCTCTCTCTCTCTCTCTCTCTCTCTCTCTCTCTCTCTCTCTCTCACGCACCATTGGTTCTCCAACAAGAGAGACTCTCACAGGGGCTCTCTCTCTCTCTCTCTCTCTCTCTCTCTCTCTCTCTCTCTCTCTCTCTCTCTCTCTCTCTCTCCTACCGCCCCTCGTCCTCCTCCTCACCGCACCAGCCAAGATTATCTTTTCCCACTGCCCTCAACAAGGAGGTTCGTGGATAGTGTCGTTCGCCCCCTCCCCCCCTCCCCCGAACGCTCGCTCGTGGGGGGGGGTGTCGTAGTCAGATGATACCGTCTCGTTGATTACACGGATTCCACCGCACAGTTGTGTCTAACATACGCTCATTTCTCCGGCCCTCTCCCCCCCTCAGTCCCTTCCTCGCTTCGTCTTCCTCTTCGCCTGGTCACTTGGCTGGTCACGCTCCCCTTACAGGAGGTGGGGGGAAGCCTCGCTCCTTCAGCTCGGTGACATCCGTCACATGAAGTCATCTCCCATGTGGGTACTCTTAGTGTACTTGAGAAATATAAAGATATGGGCGGTCGGGGGCTTAAACATGCAGGAGGGTGAGTGGCGTGCACGGGATAGAGTGAAGTGGATAGATGTGGTATACAAGGGGCGACGTGCTGTCAGTGGACTGAACCAAGGCAGGTGAAGCAGACGGGGAGAACCACGGAAAGGTCTATGTGGGCCTGAATGTCGATTGAGGGGGTGTAGTTTCGATGGATTACACATGACAGCCAGGGAGTGGATGTGAGCTAATGAGGCCTTTCCTTCGTGTGTTCTTGGCGCTACCTCGCTAACGCGGAAAACTATTTTCTTATCTCAGAGACGGCACTGACAACTGACATTTTATCGACCAACCCTTAGGGATAGATGAACAGCTGGGCTGACTGTGGGCCGACTGCCGCAACCAGGATTCGAACCTGTACACTCGACCCTGGGCTGCGCGGCCCGTGTGTTCCCCGCTGTTAGGAACGCTAACCGTTGCTACACCACTTAGGTAATGCCAAACACTGTGGGATATACTGGATTATATATATATTTTTTCCCCTCACACTTCTCCCATTTCATCATATCCTTGTGGGATCGTACATCGTGTCTGCCCTGCAGGAAATGTGTGTGTGTGTGTGTGTGTGTGTGTGTGTGTGTGTGTGTGTGTGTATGTTAACCTCTGGTTCTGAGCATTATATTCCAAGAACCACCACTTGCCACACACACACACACACACACACACACACACACACACATCTCTCTCTCTCTCTCTCTCTCTCTCTCTCTCTCTCTCTCTCTCTCTCTCTCTCTCTCTCTCTCTCTCTCTCTCTCTCTATGTTCCCGGCACAGCCACTCCCCGAGACACCTCGAAAACATTTCCCCTTTAGTCGAACATGACAGATGTTGGCTGATACCATTTAGTTATATTATCAACTCCCTCGTAGGTTTTGGATGTTCTTGATACGAGGCGATGTTTTGTGTCGGTTTCCGAGAATAAACAATCGAAATTCAACGCCCTCTTGCTGGAGTTGGTTGGCTCAGTTAACTTGTAAGATACGTAAGTTAACAACGTCCTGTTGCTGGAGTTGGTTGGCTCAGTTAACTTGTAAGATACGTAAGTTAAGGAGCCAAGTTATGTTCCCTCACGAAGGCTCGGCAGCTGTAAGTAATTCTGCCACTTAAGTCCTAACATTTTTCCACGTCTTACTTACAACAGTTGTAGTTTTCACCTGTTTCTATGATCTCTCCGGGTTTGTTATGTAAGGTGATGTTCTCGAAGAGACAATCCTCTGTATGTGTATATAATGTGACATATACGAGTTGCTCATGTGTGTGTGTGTGTGTGTGTGTGTGTGTTTTCTTCGTCTTTTATATATATATATATATATATATATATATATATATATATATATATATATATATATATATATATATATATATATATATATCATATATATATATATATATCATATATATATATATATATATATATATATATATATATATATATATATATATATATATATATATATATATATATATATATACATATATATATATATATATATATATATATATATATATATATATATATATATATATATATATATATATATGATAAAAGACAAAGAATATATATACATTTTTTTTTAAGCTGTGTGTGTGTCATGGCTCGAGGCAAGGTCTTGTATGTTGACACGTGCGCGACGTGTGGTAGAGCTGGTGCTGGCTGTGTTGGTTGAGGCAACCAGCCAGCCAGGAGGTGCCTCACCTGCTGGGTTGGTCTGTTAGGCAGTGGGCTCTCACACACACACACACACACACACACACACACACACACACACACACTGCTTCCCCTAACCTCTCTCTCTCTCTCTCTCTCTCTCTCTCTCTCTCTCTCTCTCTCTCTCTCTCTCTCTCTCTCTCTCTCTCTCTGGCTTCCCTCTTCCAGATGCCTCTTCTCCCTGCCTCTCTCCCTCTCCCTCACACCTCCTCACCCTTCCTCCCTGCCTGCCTCTCCCCCCCTCCCTCTCCCTCTCCCTGAGTACACACTTCATATCACACTCGCCCTTCCTTATCTCTCCCTCCTTCCTGTAGTGAGTAAAGGAGGGGGTGGGAGGCCTTCACGAGTGAGTCACGCGTTACATGAAGGACTCAATCCCACCCTCCCTCCCTCCCTTCAGCTGCAGGTCTAGGCTGCTCCCTTTACGGGGCGGCCGTCCTCACCCGGGCTAGACCAATGGCATGGGACCCAGACCACCATAGAAATGTATCCTTTCTCCTTTTTTTTTTTCCTTTGCGAACACACCGAAAAAAAAAATTGGGGAAGACTATGAACGTAAAATACCTCCACTGAATCAAGGATGTTGGTATGACGTTAAAGAGAGAGAGAGAGAGAGAGAGAGAGAGAGAGAGAGAGAGAGAGAGAGAGAGAGAGAGAGAGAGAGTGGAGGGGTGGAGGTCTGGCTGGACTGCGGGGGAATGGTCGGTCTACGTTGACTGGGCTGAGTTCAGTAAGTGCCCCCTTATCTTGGAAATATTCGACGAGAACACGGGCGATAAAACACGGGAAGAAGATGAGGGAAGAGAGAAAGAAAACGAAGAATATTCCCCCCCCCCCGCCCCTACCCCCATCAAAATAAAGATGAGATGATAGTAAAACATGATAACGTGAGGACTGATGTAACATGGACGATGAGAGAGACGGAGGTAAGGATAGGTTATCGTCTTCCTATCCAGACGAGACGGGGGACGAACAGAGAGGCATGTGGACGGAGTGGTTACTGGCAGGGATACATGTGTAGGGGAGGCTGTGTGTGTGGGAAAGGGGTATACTGGCAGGGGTGCATGTGTAGAGGGAGCGCTGTGTGTAGGGAAGGGGTATACTGGCAGAGGTAGATGTGTAAGGGGGGCTGTGTGTGGACGGCATGGTTACTGGCAGGGATAAGTGTGTAGGGGGGACTGTGTGTGTGTGTGTGTGTGTGTGTGTGTATGGGGAGGGGGTAGAGAGGAAGGGGGAGGTTCGTTCGTCAAGGGGTCTGGTGGTGGAAGAGGAGGAGGAGGAGGAGGGGGCTAAGTGACGTGAAGGCGACCCGGTCCCAACTGGCGCTGAGTGGCTGCATCCCGGACCATCAGCTTATCAGAGATGGTCAGTTGTCATGCAGTTGACCCGTCGTCTCCCTCACACACACACACACACACACACACACACACACACACACACACAGGGTGGGTGGGACCTTCGTGGACTAGCTGTTGGCGGTACTGGCTGTCGGGTGAGTCGGCACGGGCCTGAGGCATAGCGGGTGCCACGGTCGCAACAGCCTGGGTTCGAATCCTTTGCCTGACAGCTTGGCCCACAGCGAACCCAGGTGTTCGTCCTTCCCTATGGGGCCGGTCGGTTAAAATGGATACATCGCTTAGGCTGCTGTGTGTGTCTGTGTATGTCTGTATACATACATAGGTATGTGTGTGTGTGTGTGTGTGTGTGTGTGTGTGTGTGTGTGTGTGTGTGTGTGTGTACACCAGGGCATGTGAAGCGTCTGGGGTAAACCATGGAAAGTTTTGTGGGGCGTGGATGTGGAAAGGAAGCCGTGGTCTCAATGCATTATACATGACAGCTGGAGACTGAGTGTGAACGAATGTGGCCTTCGTTGTCCTTTCCTAGCGCTGCCTCGCGCACATGCAGGGGGAGGGGGTTGTCATTTCATGTGTGGCTGGGTTGGCGATGGGAATGAATATGGACAGACATTACGAATTATGTACATGTGTATATATGTATATATCTATGTGTGTATATATATGTATACGTTGAGGTTTATAGGTATGTACATTTGCGTGTGTGGACGTGTATGTATATACATGTGTATGTGGGTGGGCTGGGCCATTCTTTCGTCTGTTTCTTTGCGCCACCTCGCTAACGCGGGAGACAGCGACAAAGTATTATATATATATATATATATATATATATATATATATATATATATATATATATATATATATATACACACACACCCACACCTCACTTTTATAATTACCTTATCCTTGCATTCTCTCTCTCTCTCTCTCTCTCTCTCTCTCTCTCTCTCTCTCTCTCTCTCTCTCTCTCTCTCTCTCTCTCTCTCTCGTCCTGAGCCAGGCAGTACGTATGCTACATTCATGTACTACCGTACAGAACCGTACACTTGTACTACTTACTGTAAAGTGAGACATTTTCTGGTCTCTGGGTCCTCATTAACTTCGTCTGAGGAGAGAAATAGCCTCATGCTAGTGGGCTGTCAAAGCGAGAGGCGAGGCGAGTGATCTGAGTTTATGAGGCAAAGGCGATGATGACCTCCTGGGTTTATGAGGCAAAGGCCATGTTGACCTCCTGGGTTTATGAGGCAAAGGCGATGGTGACCTCCTGGGTTTATGAGGCAAAGGCGATGGTGACCTGCTGGGTTTATGAGGCAAAGGCGATGATGACCTCCTGGGTTTATGAGGCAAAGGCGATGATGACCTCCTGGGTTTATGAGGCAAAGGCGATGATGACCTCCTGGGTTTATGAGGCAAAGGCGATGATGACCTCGCCTTTTACCGGGTGTGGTTCTGGTAGAGGACTGGGGCCTGGGCTGGTGAGTAGAGTCATGCAACCTCATGGTCGCCGACCAGGAATTTCCTGATATTTGCGGTGTCTGTGGGGGAATTACTGGCCCCTGCCACAGCGTTGGAGTGCATGGTGGAGTGTTGGAGTGGGGGCTTGAGTGCATGGTGGAGAGTTGGAGTGGGGCTGGAGTGCATGGTGGAGCGTTGGAGTGGGGCTGGAGTGCATGGTGGAGTGTTGGAGTGGGGCTGGAGTGCATGATGGAGAGTTGGAGTGGGGCTGGAGTGCATGGTGGAGAGTTAGAGTGGAGCTAGAGTGCATGGTGGAGAGTTGGAGGGAAAAGCGCATGGTGGAACGTTGGGGTTGTGGAAGAGTGCGTGATGGAGTGTTGGAGTTGCACACGGGTCCATGATGGAGTGTTGGAGAGGAGCAGGGACGCAAGGAGGAGTGTTGGAGTGGAGCAGGGTCGCACGGTGGAGCGTTGGAGAGGAGCAGGGACGCACGGTGGAGTGTTGGAGTGGCGCAGGGACGTCTCTTAACACCCCGATGACACATCATGTGTGTACACCAATGTCCAGCCACACTCCTCCTCCTCGTGGGGCACAAGTAATGAGTCCTTCCCCTCCACAGGTTCGCCCCCCTTCTGACTTTTTACCATTCCCTCGAGACAGCCCCTCATCACACGACATCCCTCGCGTCCGTCATCAGCGCGCCCCGAAGTTGCTGGGAGACGGACGGCGAGCGTCCGTAAATCCGTCCTTAACTCCGTGCGTGATGACAGACAGACGTCCGTAGACATATTTTTTTCCCCCCTTCTTGTGAGCGGCCGTTTCACGTGCACGGTGCGACTTGCATTATCCGGCACTGCTCCTCCGTCCGTCACTCAGTCTATCGAGACTGGAATAGTGAGATTTTTTCCATTCCGTTGATTCTCGTGGCTTCGCCGTCCTTCAGCTATCTTGTGCGCCGCGATTTTACAGCCATTCTCTCTCTCTCTCTCTCTCTCTCTCTCTCTCTCTCTCTCTCTCTCTCTCTCTCTCTCTCTCTCTCTCTCTGTTTTTTGCAGATATTGCTGTGGTCACAGGATGTGTGAACTGCCTGCTTGTGTCCCCATCCCCAGTTGGCTTGGACCCCGAGGCGCTTCCCGTAGTTTCTTTTTGTGGGGAGAGGCTGGTCACTCGAGGATTGGCCGTTATGGTGCCCCCTTCTTGAAAGAGCCGTGGAATTCACTCTCCTCCTCTCGTCTTTCCCATTTTTCTATAACCCGTCAACTTTTAAGAGCCAGGTCTCTTCCACCTCCTGAAGAGCCCTTATTAACTTATCTTTCGTCATTATTTCACTTGAAATGGCTTCAAATTGGGCCATGATTGTTAGCTTTTTCATATCAAACACTACAAAAAAAACACAAAATACAAGCATTACTCTTATAATCATTCGATTTCACTAGGTAAATCCCTCCTCTTTACTGTATTATCACTCGATTTCAATCGGTCAATCCCTCCTTCTTATTATCATTCGATTTCACTTGTAAATCCCTCATCTTTCCACTATTATCACTCGATTTCCACTGGTAAATCCCTCCTCTCTATTAAGTATCATTCGATTTCACTAGGTAAATTCTTCCTCTGCACTGATGGCGTCTCCGCAGCACCGTACACACACACACACACACACACACACACACACACACACACACACACACACACACACATACACACACATGACGACTTGGGGTCTCCAC
Organism: Panulirus ornatus; assembly: GCF_036320965.1. NCBI lineage: Eukaryota > Metazoa > Arthropoda > Malacostraca > Decapoda > Palinuridae > Panulirus > Panulirus ornatus. The sequence goes on from NC_092233.1 coordinate 61,409,596, forward strand.
AAACCCAAGAGAGGAGAAGTGTGTGTGTGTGTTATGACTTACCGACTATGGAAGCACACACGCAGTACACCCTTCTTGGAAGCCCTCACTGTGACTGCCGTCTGGTGGAACACTTGCACTTATACTTACACTCGACGTAATGAGGAAGATAACCATTGGTTATATATATTATCTTCTTTTTTTTTCTCTCTCTCTCTCGGCCAGAGAGAGGGCCAGGTTTAAGATGGGATCGTTCCAGAATTCTTCGTGCGCTTTTCCCCTCTCCTCATCTTCTCTCTCTCTCTCTCTCTCTCTCTCTCTCTCTCTCTCTCTCTCTCTCTCTCTCTCTCTCTCTCTCTCTCTCTCTCACAGGTCCACACTGTGTGGGTGATATCCAGATAGGTCTGTCCCATTTTCAATCGTGATTTACGCCCACCCACACACACACACAGTATTTCCTCCCGCCCTTACCCAAAATCTCACTCCTGTATCTGTATCAGTATCTCTCCTATGTATCTCCCTCCTCACCACTGCGGCGTTTAGTGATATTTTCCCACACTCATTGCTCGTCTTTCGCCTGCGTCATTTTCCCCACGGGCGATGGTTTGTCACTGCCCAAACTCGGGGTCTCTGTGGTTGACCTCTCCCGGTCACCTGGCAAGCGTTTGACTCGCTGTCAAAACAGTCTCTCTTTCATGTCGTACACAACACGAGACCCCACGACAGGGCCAGTGTGTATGTTCCTCTTTGTTCCTTTAATTAGTCCTCCGTCAGCTTTTACGAGCTTCTGCCGGAGCCATGGATCCCTCACATGGCATTTGATACCAGCCTCGGACTACTAACTCACGAAGGATATCTCTCCTCCTCCTCCTCCTCCTCCCACATACGAACGCCTCTCCCACGGCAACAGCGTCCCTCCCTCAGTACGAGTATGTTGATGGTATGCGTCGGTTTGACGACGACGCACGTCCGTGTCGATGGCATACGTCCGTGTCGATAGGGCACGTCCTTGTCGGTAGCACACGTCCTTGTCGATAGCACACGTCCTTGTCGATAGGGTACGTCCTTGTCGATAGGGTACGTCCTTGTCGATAGCACACGTCCTTGTCGATAGCTCACGTCCTTGTCGATAGCACACGTCTTCGTCGATAGGGTACGCCCTTGTCGATAGCATACGTCCTTGTCGATGGCTCACGTCCTTATCGATAGCTCACGTCCTTGTCGATAGGGTACGTCCTTGTCGATAGCACACGTCCTTGTCGATTGCTCACGTCCTTATCGATAGCACACGTCTTTGACGATAGCACACGTCCTTGTCGATATGGTACGTCCTTGTCGATAGCTCACGTGCGTGTCGATAGCACACGTCCGTGTCGATGGGGTACGTCCTTGTCGATAGTATAATCGTCCAGTCTTCAGTATAATCGTTCAGGCTTCAGTATAATCGTTCAGGCTTCAGTATAATCGCCAGGCTTCAGTATCCAGTGTGTGTGTGTGTGTGTGTGTGTGTGCTTAACCATCCTCACAGCGGTGGCCACGCTGATGGACGGGACATTTCCAAGGTTGGAATCGAATTAAGAGTCGCCCGGCGTCCAGATCTGGGGCGAGGGGTGGCTCTTGAGTTCCTTGTTATCACAGGCACGACTGAGCCACTTGTGCAATACGGGCCCCGCGCGGAGGACCGGGGCATTGTCATGCAGCTCTCCTCTGGTCGACATTCCCCCGCAGTCTCTCCTTGAAAGCCATTGCACAATGGTCGATCCCAAGTCAGCGTGATTAAGTCCCCTGCGGTTATCGATAGCCCCCTGCGGTTATCGATAGCCCCCTGCGGTTATCGATAGTCACCTGCGGTTATCAGTAGTCACCTGCGGTGATCGATAGTCCCCTGCGGTTATTGATAGCCCCCTGCGGTTATCAGTAGTCACCTGCGGTTATCGATAGCCCCTGCGGTTATCGAAAGTCACCTGCGGTTATCAGTAGTCACCTGCGGTGATCGATAGTCCCCTGCGGTTATTGATAGCCCCCTGCGGTTATCAGTAGCCCCCTGCGGTTATTGATAGTCCCCTGCGGTTATTGATAGTCCCCTGTGGTTATCGATGGCCCCCTGCGGTTATCGATAGTCCCCTGCGGTTATCAGTAGTCACCTGCGGTTATTGGTAGTCCCCTGCGGTTATCAGTAGCCGCCTGCGGTTATCGATAGTCCCCTGAGGTTATCATTGTCACCCATGAGGATATGGAGTCGATAAGTCGAATCCCTTTTAGACACCCTTCGGGAGAGTCGATCC